>NC_056734.1:681661063-681871676 GCF_019279795.1 Protopterus annectens | reverse complement strand
CCCCATTAAGATTCATGCTGCAGCAATTTCAGCTCACTATGATTGTGACCCACCATTGTTTTCTCATCCTTTGTTCAAGCAATTTCTTAGAGGGGCAAAGAATATAAGACCCCCACGTAGAGCTCCTACTCCTGCTTGGGATCTCAATTTTGTGTTGGAGAAACTTACTCTACAACCTTTTGAGCCTGTGGCTACTGCTGAACTGAAATACTTGTCATGGAAGACTGCTTTTTTGTTGGCCATTACTTCTGCAAGAAGGGTTTCTGAGTTACAGGCCCTTATGGCGGTTGAGCCTTTTTTGATTTTTCATAAGGATAGGGTATCATTACGTACTAATCCTTCCTTTATGCCTAAGGTGGTTTCTAGTGTGGCTTTAAACCAAACTATTCATTTGCCTACTTTCTATGCAGATCCCCAAAATAAAGGGAAAAGATTTTGCACACTTTAGATGTACACAGGCTATTGCGTTATTATTTAAGCAGGACTAAGGATTTTAGGCAGTCTCAGCAGTTGTTTGTTTCTTTTGCTTTGAGTTCAGGGCAAGCCTGTGTCAAAACAAACTATTTCTAGGTGGATTGGGTTTTGCATTGCATTTTGTTATTCCCATCATGGCAAGGAGATTCCAGCTGGGATTAGGCCTCATTCCACTAGGGCTACTGCCACTTCAACAGCATTTCTAAGGGGGGTGGCTACTAAGGATATTTTGGAGGCAGCTACTTGGAGTTCAGTGCATACTTTCTCTAAGCATTACCACCTTCCTCTCTACTCTAAGTCTAGGGCTGGTTTTGCCACAGCTATTTTGCAAGGCATGTTATCAGCTCCTGCTTCCTTCTGATTTGCCAGCCTCCCTTACCTCTGCTTTGGGATTCTGCAATAGTTAGGACTGTAGCAATGTGGAATGTAGAACATAGTATAGTTTTGTACCTACCATAAATGTAGATGTTATAGCATCCACATTGCTGCTGTCCATACCCTCCCTCCTTCCCTCTGTGTTTAGGGGTGGTTGTGTAGGTGAGGTTATATTCTGGTAATTTTGTATATATTGTACATAATTTTGGTGCAGGTATGTTTGGAGTTTTTGGTTTTGGCCTTATCTTTTCAGGGTCTTCTGACATCTGGGGCAAGAAAAGACTGAGGATATGACGTCGGTCATGCGCATTAGTACCCTGACGTACTGACGTCAGTCTAATGCGCCCTGACCGATGTCAGCCATATACTTTGGTATTCGGGCCGACTGGACAGCGGACTACCCCAATAGTTAGGACTGCAGCAATGTGGATCCTCGAACATCTACATTTATGGTAGGTACAAAACTGTACTTTTTCTGTTTCCATCTTCTGTGTTTCTTAAATGATCTTGTCATGTCAGGACCCTATTAAAGTCGCTCATTTAATCTGCAGAAGGACCACCTCCTTAACATACTCTGTCATTCTGCAATGTTTGTTTATTTCTAACTTGCTTATCTCCACTAGAACATCCTCTGTTCTGGGTAGAGGTTAATAGTTTCCATGTCCCTCTACCTTTTTATGCTTTTCCTTTAGTCTTAAGTCAGATAAAATTTCACTGTAAGCTGGACTGTGTTTGGGATCACCCTGCCCATTATTGTTTGCAGTTTCTGCGTAAATTCATCCAATTTTCTATAAGTCAAGAATGTGTTTCCGGTCCCCCAGTTATAAAATTTCAGTGTAAGCTGGACTGTGTTGGGGATCACCCTGTCCATTATTGTTTGCAGTTTCTGCATAAATTCATCCAATTTTCTACAAGTCTAGAATGTATTTCCGGTCCCCCAGTTATTCTGAGTTTTATCTCCAACATCTTTTATTACACTCCTCCCTCCAAAAAACTAAGCCAGCCATGACTGTGTGTAGAAATGTTTAAATAATCACTGTTGCATCCCCCCCTAAAAAATATCTGACATGTCTAGGTATTGTAGTGTACCTAGATTCTGACTTCACCCTTTTATATTCTACATCTGAGATTTGCACATCCCTTTCCCACATCCTCCTTTATTTAATTAAGGAATTCTGTTTGCCTGTGCCCCAGTGCTGTCATGCAAGTCCTGTTAATCAGCTCTTTAATATATACCACTTGCTTACCTTTAATTCTGTCCTTTGGTTTAATTAGCTTTAGTCTACCCTCCAGCCTTTTGAGAGTATCATACCATTGCTTGAGATCTTGCATTTATTCATATTTCTGCCTAAACTGTTCCAAGTGTAGAAATTTTCTGGCTCAGTAAAAGTCTTTTCATACTTTATTTTTGGAGTAATATGTGATCTTTTTATAGCCCTTCCTTTGCCCCCCAATATTTTCTCTGCCCTATGAGCAACAATTCCCGCAGAAATTTGATGCTGTCCGTTTCCTTAAGAGGCCTTGTTACTTTCTTGTGGTGTTTTTTCCAAAATAGCAGTAACATGCTGTCTCATCTTTTACAGCCTTTTGCTAACTGGGAGTAAAGCCCCTTGATACCTTTAAACTCCCTTAAATGAAAATTGTTCCTTGCAGCTAGGTAAATATTCACATTTAATTTTGTAAAACTGTTTCAGAATAACAGCCCTAGAGTGTAGGTCAAAAGTTAGACCCTCACCACTTCCCACTGTGGATAAAAGCAAAAAACATTTTCCATTATGTCTGAGGCTTACCTCTTCCTCCTTCATATAAATGATGTCTTCCCTAATGTATCAGAGAAAGAAAAGGGTAACTGTACTTATCTCTCCCATTTCGTAAACTATCAGTAGGAGCCCATACCAGACCAAGGCCTTGGCTGTTGGGGGGGGGGGGGGTAATAGTATGTTCTTTCATTTTGGAAAAAAGTTTTAGGTATGTCATAGCAGTGCTTTTCTGTCGCAAGTTCCCTGAAGTAACCACTCCCAAATAAGTAAACTGATCTCTGTCACTCAAGAATGGGAATTCAAAGCCACTCTGGTGATATAGCAGGATAAAGCCCTGACTATGACCTTGTTGACATGGGTTTGATCAGTCGCTTCAGCAACTGATGAGCAGCAAGGAGGGATGAAAGTTTTCATCCCTGGTAGGGTGTGTTTTTCTATGGGCATGTCCACCAGATGTCATCACTCAAGGCTGGTGATATTGCTGTTGGGGTTGTTCCCTAAAAGGGATTAAGGTGGAGACATGGATGAACTGCAGACAGAGGTGCTGGTTGACTTACAAAGGAAGTGGGGCACTGGGATGACAGGAAGGAAGAAGAGCTGTAAAAATGGGTATCGATTGATCTGATCTCTTGGAGGATATAATTGATAAAAATGTTCAAAATATTGATCACTGCTGTAGTTGCCTAAGCTCTGTGGGCCTGAGCAGCAGGTGAGTGACTCTCCGGTGACCATACCTTGTTCCACAGAACACTCCTCTTTTACCTCTGATCCCTCTGGTGTAGCAGA
This sequence comes from Protopterus annectens, assembly GCF_019279795.1. Lineage (NCBI taxonomy): Eukaryota > Metazoa > Chordata > Ceratodontiformes > Protopteridae > Protopterus > Protopterus annectens. The sequence goes on along the minus strand of NC_056734.1, from coordinate 681,868,281 downwards.
GAGGGAGAGGGAATGGGGAATCTTTACTATTCATTCAGAATGTTGTGCCCATTTCTAGGGGAGCTGCTGCCATTAATAATACTATTTTTCCTGTCAAAAAGAAACAGAAAATTAAACTTGTATCTACGCCTCCTCAAATTTCCTTAGACAGGAGTAGTTTACTGGGTCTGGATCCGAGTTTAATTCATGCTGTTGATCTTTCTTTTAATGTAGTTATTGATAAAAGAAAGAGGGGGATACCTATTTTCTGTAAGAGATTCATGGTTTTGAATCCGGGCAGGAGGATGAAGGGGCAGATAGGAGTTTTCTGCTCAGTTTTCTTATTACCTTCTCTAAGAAGAGCTCAGTTTCTTTTTCTCCCTGTGAGAGTCTCTCTCTCTCTCTCTCTCTCTCTGACAGTTTACAGAATGTGCCAGTGTTTTCAGTGGGCGAACACTGAGGTTTCTCAGTCCCTCAGAAAAACTGAGCTGTTACAGATTCTTCACCCATTCCCCCAGTTATATCAGCTGTGGAGGATGTGTGTCACTGTCTATAATCAATCTGCTGACCCTGAAAAGGCAAATAGAATGTATAAAGTTCCTCGGGCTTTTTAAGTTAAACTCCTCCCAAACCTGACGCAGCAGCTTTAACTTTATTTAATCATACTGCTGCTAAACATGTGGTTAATTCTAATCCTCAAGGATGTAATAATTGTTGAAAAGTATGGGAGGAAAAAGGTTTCTTCTTTTGAGGAAAAACCTGCTTTAAATTTAGTTTCTTCCATTGTTCAAGTTGCAGCTCATTGTTTACTGTGTTTGTGCGTGTGTTTTACTCAATTGATATGTATTCCAGGGCTATGGCCACTGGTACTTCTTTGGAGAGGTTTCGTGACTGTGTTGTCAGGACCTCCTTGATGATGATGTGGAAAATGAGATTTTAAACTCTTTTATAGTTAGAGATTTTGTTTTTGTTTCATCTACTGCAGAGGTTATCAAAAATTGTGATGAGAGAGGTAAGTTTATAGAGAGAATGTCTGTCTAAGGTTTATTTTCTAATGGATTCTGTGACTCCCCATCCAGTTTTGGCAAAAAACAAAGTAAACAAACCTTTAAGAAGAAATTGCAAGGTGGTTCCATTAAGAATCAGGACCCCCCCCCCAAAAAAGGACAGTCCAAGCCAGAGTGACTACTACTGTGCGAGCGTGTTTGTGCACGCGCACATTTGTATGCATGCGTTTGTGGGTGTTTGTGCATGTGTTCTTGCGTGTGCGTACGTGTGTGTGACTCTGTAGATATGTATTTCCAGGGCTATGGCCACTGGTACTTCTTTGCAGAGGTTTGCCTGGCTGCGTTGTCAGGGCCTCCCTGATGATGATGTGGAAAATGAGATTTTAAACTCTCCTTATAGTTAGTTGGAGATTGTGTCTTTATTTCATCTGCTGCAGAGGTTATCAAAATTGTGATGAATGAGGTAAGATTAGAGAGAATCTCTAAGGTTTGTCAGCCCTCATTTACCAAATTTTCTAATGAATTCTGTAACTCCTCATGCAGTTTTAGCAAAAAAAAAAAAACAAAGTAAACAGACATTTGAGAAAAAATAGCAAGATGGTTCCGGAAAGAATCAGGACCCCTTCCCCCAAAAAAGGACAGTACAACAAGCCAGAGTGACTATTTAAGGGACCTTGTCCCCCTTCCAGCCTTGCAGTCCTTTTTTTTCTTCCTGAAAGTCTGAATCTCCACTTTTTTTTCTTGGCTCTAAAGATTGTTCCTTAAGGTTATGACGACAGTGGGAGGAAATCCTCCTTTTTAGGCTTTATTTGTCAAGCACATTTTTTGGTGTTTTGAAAGTATCTTCTTGTTTCTGCAGTTTTGTAGCCTTTTTTCTGTATATTTACTTTCTTGGGGTCCTGGTTTTCAGTTATAAAGGCTTCTGTTATTTCCAGTTTTCTCTCTTCCCTTGTCTGATATATGTATATCACTGAACAACTATAACTTCATTGCATAACCCAAGTAGTGACTGTGTGATGGCAGAATAACTCAAGCCCTGTCAGTTCTGCTTTAACCAAACATAAAAAATTCTGTTCCATATTTAGAACTCTTAGTTCTGCCCTTCTGTGGCAGAGGCATTTAACCTTTACTAGGACAGGACAGTGCCACAATTATATACAGTCTATGCATAACTAGGGTAACAAGCACCTTTAACTTTTCTAATACCTGTTTATTTAGTGTGCTTCCCTTCTATGTGCATTTTCTTGCCTGTAGTTTCATCTACCATACTGAAAGTAAATTCTAGCTTTTCCACATTATATCTCCTTTCTGTACATATTTCCCCCTTATGTATCTTGCTTTTAACTGAATCTCTTCTTTCCCATCAAAATCAGGCGCTCATACCTTTATCCACTCTTTTCCCTTTCCAGGGAAGGAAGAGCCCCTTTAGAGCTAAAATATTCTTACTGTTTCTCCCAGCCTTTAACAAGCCTTTGCTGACTGCAAAAGTGGTACCATTAGGATAATACTAGGTTTAGAATGGGTATTTCTACCATTTATCTTTACAGCAATATACACCCTAACAGAATAGTCAAAATGTTGTATTATCTCCTGGTTACACATCTTAATTTCACATACTACCTGTATTTTGTAACTTGTCAAATGCATCTTCCTGACTTAATTACTATATGGGAAATTTTATGTTAAAGTATGCTATTAAGGCAACAACTGCTCTACTTCACCTCCCCCCAAGAATTCTAGGCATCTATTTGTGTGGCTTTTTACCTCTGCTGTCTGTTGGTCATCCCCCCCCCTCCCACCCAGTCTGCCTATTTGTTCTCCTTCAGTGGTGCAAGGGTTGACCAGAATGGACTATTATTTAGACAACCATCAGGGGCAGTTTGCTTTTTATTCTTTTCTTCTTGGAACTAACTGTGCACTCTTAGCTAGGCAGTGGGGAGTGGCATGCAACGGGAAGTCTACAGAGGAGGTCTCCTCACTTCTTCTGGGGCGTTCCTTCCAGATGGCCCTCCATCTTCTCTTGGGGCATGAGTGGTGGTCTGTCTGGTCTGGACCATGGAGATTGCACTACCCAGTGTGTCCCTGAGTCTGCACAAAACTATCTCCCTCAGGGAGAGAGAAAAGGGCCATGCCCCTTCCCTTTCTGACTGCTCCAGTGTCAGAGCTGCGTATCAAACCCTGATCAGCTGGGTTGCAGTAAAACCTTCATTCTGCTGTACCACTGAGCCAGACTAGGCATCTCTCATTTTTTTAAGTTTTCTTGTCTCCACTTGCTGTTCTAGTGGGTAATATTTGTAGCAGGTATGTATACTCAACTAACAAAAGCCTGTTATTTTGTAGCTGATAACACCAGAATAATTTCCTGCTACCTAAGAGTAGCTGTTATTTCTCTTATGTAATTCCTCAGCTTTGCACTGCAGGCTACTCCCACCTGCTACCTTAGCTTGTACCACGATCAGTGGGTGAGGGGTTGGCATAATGGTTAAGGTCTTTATTTCACAGATACAAGGTACAGAGTTTGATTCTGATATCTGATTGTTAACTAAACCTGCAGATTTATGTCTTCAGGATTAAAATGGCTCCAAGGGGCAGTTAGCCTAGTACTAATCTATTGTAGTTAGCATCCCTTCCCTCCTTCCAGTTGTAAGAATGTTAGCTCCTAACTTTATCAATAGATTTAACTAATGAATATAACTTAAATAACTTTTCATTTGGTAATATTGCCAAATGTGTTTAGTTTTTAATTAATGTACAGCCATGCTGTACAATTTCCATAGAAAGACACCCATTTTAAGCAACCACCTGCTTGTGCATTTTAGCCCTCCTACATCATTCCTTGCCCTCTGTTCTACATACAGTTTGCCTTGAGTGGCTCAGCAAAAAACTAGTACTGTTTGCTTTCCACAGCTGATGTGCCTTACATTCCACTGCTTGGCAGCATAAGAGTTGGCTCTATATAGCCAAATATAACTACAAATGGTAAGCCATTTGTGTTTGGAAAGCTGCTAGTACAGAGGAGCTCCCCATGTAAGTACTAATCAATAGAGCAATCCTGTCCATTCCTGAGTTTCATGTATTGCCCACCTCCTCCTCTCTCCACTTTCTGACAATTTGCATTTCTTAACACGGGTATCTGTACCTGTCAACTGTCTCTGATTTTTTTTCAGGGGCATCTCTGATTTTAGCTCTGAAGTACGCTCGATAAATAGTGACAGTAATTAGAGATGTTAAGTTGTCTATCTCACCTTCGTTCTTGCTGGTTGGGATTGGAGCCGATCCTCGGCTCCAACTAGGCCATCTTCAATAGCTAGAGAGCTGTTTACTGGCTCGAGGCTACCCCTTATCCCATAATGCCTAGCGATAGCTACCCAAATCTTGTTTGCCGCTTCAGCTGCGAGGTGTCATCAGGTTTGTATAGAGTTTTTTGTGTACTTTTTCGCTAGAATTTAACTTTTCTAGTATTTTATTATTAGCGATAGTTTTTGTTTTCTGTGATAGATAATTGTTTAGCTTATAGTATCCCTTCTTTTTTGTAGAACTCGTTTAACTTAGAGAGTTCTCCCCCACCCCTCCCCCCTTCCTCTTCTTGTCAGGTTAGCCATTTAAGTTAGAGGCTTTCATTCTGCTTTTTTCTTATAGGCTAGCCATTTAAATTAGAGGCTTTCCTATTATCTTTTAAAAAAAAAAAAAAAAACTTTAGCTATAGTCTTTCTAGTAGGTGTGTTTTTTGTAGACTGTATATTGCTTCTTGTTATTGTTGTTATAATTGGTTTTCTTTCTACTGTTAAGTATGTCAAAGGAATCCAAGGTTTCTCGGTTCAAGAAGTGTGACTCGTGCTGTCAGAAAATGTCTGACAGATGGGCACACTCCTTGCGTCTATTGTTTAGGTGCTGTGCACCTGCAGGACTCTTGTTCTATTTGCCATGCCTTTAGTTCAAGAGTCCTGCAGGAGCGTAAGAATAAGCTTATTCTTTGGGGTCTTTTAAAACCCCAGGATTCACCGGCCAAGAGCTCACAGCCAGTGAAATCCCCTAAATCCACTAAGCCGTCTGCTCCAAGTTCGGAGCCATCTTCGGTTCAGGATTTACCTTCTACGTCGGTTCCGGCTGGCACCGACAAGACAATCTCCCCGTTGGCTCCATCAGTTGCTTCGGAGCCGTCGCGAAGCCACAGAAGGCTGAGGTCTCCTTCACTAGAGTCTGTGCATTCGGCTCCTCGGTCTCCTTTACTTTAGAGCGAGCGTAGTCACCGATCCTCGTACTCCTCTCGATCCTCTAGACTGTCGGATCATGATGTGGAGAGAGTGGTTAATAGGTTGCTAAAGTCGCAGGCACTAGCTAAATTGTTGTCCAGCCCTCCTCAACAGGTATCGGCTCCGTCCACTTCTCTCGATGTTCCTCCTCAGACTCCAATGAGTTCGGAGCCGGAGTTCGTTGGGGTTAGAGTACTGGAACCGTCTACTCCGATAACTCTCTCACCTTCGGTTCCAGTGTCGGCTCAGATTACCTCGGTGGTACCTTCCATCGAGGGATCTAGGCGCCGGGGCTCCCTCGTCGGCTCCGAGGATGCGAGTGGCATCGCGCCCTTGTCCGACCCCGTTCTCCCTCTCGGAGCTTCGGCGCAGGTGAGCTCGGCTCCAACATCGGCCTCGGAGCCGTCCCCCTCGGTGCAGAGAAAGATTCCCATTTCATCGGAACCAGAGCTTTCTCTGCATCATGGCAGGGATGCCTTCGATGTCATGTGGAGTGTGCTGTCCTCGGAGTCAGCTCCAATATCAGCCCCACCAGCTCTGTCCCCTGTAGTGCTTGTGCCAACCTCTGCTCCTCCTCCAGACCCTAAGCGTAGGGAACCGATGCTCCAGGACACCCCATTGGGTGTTTCCTCCTCTTCTGAAGCCTCTCCTGATCACTCAGAAGAGGCCCCTCGGAAGAAAAATTGTAAGAGGAAGCACATTGACTCCCCAGAGTCTGTCACTTCTGATACAGACTTGGATGATTCGGAAGGTTCCCCCGAGATCCCCCTCTGAAGAGGTTTCCTTCTCGGACATCCTAGAAATGCTTAAGCAGAGGGGGAACTGGAATCCCCTAGCCCCTTCTGAGGATGGGTCTGTATTTCTGGATGCCTTCGGTTCCCGACCTTCCACCTTCTGGGTGTCTCCACCTTTCGATCAACTTATGACAGTGGTGGCTCAAAAGGCTTGGTCAGCTCCGGATACAGTGGAACCAACTCCGAGGAGACAGAGTAAATTTATTACAGAACCCCAGGATAAGCAGTTCCTTTCGAAAGGTGTCCCTGTTGATGCTATGGTGGTAGCAGCAGCCACCAAAAGAGTTAGCGGAGACCTCTTCATCTGTCCATCCCCCTAACAAGGAGTCTAGGATGATTGACAGGTATGGGAAGCGAATGTTCGCTTCAGCGACCTTCTCTATGAGGTCACTGAACTACCTGTGTCATTTTACCCAACTTCAAAGGGATTTCCTTAAAGAGCTCGGAGATACCCTCCCAGATCCAACAGCTGAGGGAGCACAAGTCAAGGTAGCTTCCCAGCTAGCGACGCTTAATTCTGTTGTTAACTCCTCCATGAGGCTCATTTCCTATGCAGCCGATGGGGTGAGTAGAGCCGCAGGTACCGGGGTGGCCCTTAGGAGGCATGCGTGGATGCGGCTGTGTAACTTTGCGGAACCCTTTCGAGCGTCCTTCACCAACACTCCCTTTGATGGTTCCTTTCTTTTTGGACCACAGGTGAAAGACACTTTGACTAGGTATGAGCAAGAAGGCAAGACTCTCTCTGCCATGGGAGTCCATTTTTCCACTCCCTCTAGACCTTACCCCAAGGGTCAGAAGAGTGGGAAGATCTGGTTCCGTAAATCTCAGGGAGCCTTGCCTGACACGTAGTGATTTTTCCTCCAGAGGCAGAGGGGGAAACAATAATAACAGATGCCGCCCTCGTGGCAGAGGGGGTCTGCAGAACCAGGGCAACAGAGAATCCTTCTCTGAGCCCTTCCAGCAGCCCGGCTGCTCAACTCTGGAGGTAGTCGGGGGAAGACTTTCGCTGTAACCAAAAGCCTGCCAAAGTTTAACACAAGAAAGATGGGTATGGTCCGTTATATCCGGAGGTTACAAAATTCCCTTTCATCAACCCCCTTTACAGTCAAGGAAGACCCTTCCAGATGTTCCACCCAATCTGAAGGAGCAAGCAGCAATAGAAGTTTCAAAACTGCTAGAAAAAAGAGCCATCCAGGAAGTCCCGGCAGACCAGCACGGGTCCAGAACTTACTCAAGGTTCTTTTTAGTACCAAAAAAGACAGGGGACTGGAGACCGATTCTGGATCTCAGCAGACTAAACAGGTCTGTGCAAAGAACAAAGTTTCGGATGGTCTCGCTACAGTCCATTCTACCCTTTCTGGGTCAGGACAATTGGATATGCTCAATAGATCTTCAGGACGCATACTACCATATAAAGATGGACAGGCGCTCCAGGAGATATCTTCGCTTCCGGCTGGGGGCCAGTCATTATCAGTTCAGAGCTTTGCTCTTTGGTCTCACCACAGCCCACAGGGTGTTCACCAAATGTATGGCAGTGGTCACGGCTCACCTGAGGCGTCAAGGATTCCAGGTGTTTCCGTATCTAGATGACTGGCTCCTTACTGCTACCACCAGGCATCAACTCATACAAGCACGGGACTACACCATCACAATCTGCTCCTAGCTCGACATTACAATAAATTTCGAAAAATCTGCCTTGTTGCCCTGTCAATCTATCACTTACATAGGAGCAGACTTGGACACAAAGGATATGTTTGCAAGGCTACCACTAGAAAGGGTGTCCGCAATCCGTCAGCAGGTACAGGTTCTGATGCAGAGCAAAAGGATCCAAGTCAGGTACATCCTTCAAACTCTGGGTTCCATGGCAGCAGCCATTCTCCTAATCCCAATGGCGCGCTTTCATATGAGAATTCTTCAGTGGTTTCTGTTTACGCAATGGTCTCTCCCAAGAGCTACCCATGACATGATCATGATCACGGATGCGTGCAAAAGACATCTTTCTTGGTGGATGGTCTCCCCACTAGTTACTCAGGGCAGACCTTTCATACAACCCCCTCCGGTAGCCACAGTGATGACAGATGCCTCCCTGATAGGGTGGGGTGGGGGGGCATTATCTGGGCAGGACAGTCCAAGGCACGTGACAGCCTCAAGAGTACCATCTGCACATGTCCTGGAAATGAGAGCTGTGCTCCTGGCTTTGCAAGCCCTTCAAGACTCTGTTCCTTCTGGGACCATTGCTATTCAGATGGACAACATGTCAGTGGTGTGATACATCAACAAGCAGGGCGGAACCAGGTCCTACCCCCTGTGTCAAGAAGCACTCAGACTTTGGCAGTGGGCAATTTCCTCCCAACGTTTTCTGATTGCGACGCACATCCCTGGGATATCCAACGTCATAGCGGACAGGCTCAGCAGAGCTATTCTCATGCCTCACGAGTGGTCTCTGAGTCAGGAAGTTGTGAATCTTGTTTTTCGCAAATGGGGACAGCCTTGCTGCTATCTCTTTTCCACCCCCTTCAACACCAAATGCAGCAACTACTTCTCCCTTCTTCCGCTTCCGGGTCACCTACCCAGCGATGCTCTAGTCCACGATTGGCCCCAGGGACTTCTTTATGCCTTTCCCCCTGATACCCAAACTTATACAGAAAGCAATATTGTTGGGTTGCAAAATGATCCTCATTGCTCCCTACTGGCCTTGACAGATATGGTTCCCATTCCTGCACAGTTACCTTCTCGATCAACTCTGGACCCAATTCCAGACCTCCTGGTTCATCAATCAGGTGGGTTGCATCAATCCCTCAAAACTCATAAGCTCTGTAAAACTTTTTTGAGAGGGACATCTCTTCTTAGGCCTCCAGTGAGAGATCCCCCTCCTCTTTGGGACCTTAATTTAGTCCTAACTTCCTTAATTCTGCCCCCTTTTGAACCAGCAGCGTCCTGCTCTATCAAGTTTCTGTCTTGGAAGACGCTCTTTCTGGTAGCTATTACTTCAGCCAGACGCGTCTTCGAACTTCATGCGCTATGTGTTCGTCCTCCATACTTGGTTTTTCATAAGGACAGGGTTGCTCTGAGGACTAATCCTTCGCTTCTCCCTAAAGTCTGCTCAGAAAATAATTTAAACCAATCTATAGATCTTACTGTGTTTTTTCCCTAATCATACCAACACGGCATAGTACAAACTACACCAACTGGACGTTCATAGGCAATTGCGTTTTTACCTGCACAGAACTAAAGAAGTAAGGAAGTCGGACCAACTATTCCTTTCTTATGCCTTGGGCAAACAAGGTCTCCCAGTTTCCAAGGTAACCTTGTCCAGATGGTTGTCACACACTATTTCTTTTATTTGTCAGTTAAGGAACAAACAGTTACCTATTAAACCAAAAGGTCATTCTGCTAGGGCCTTGACCACCTCTGTAGACTTCCAGTCTAGGTTGCCCATGGATTCCATCTGTGCAGCTGCCACGTGGGCAAACCCTCATACCTTTATTTCTCATTACTAGTTGGATATGGTCTCCAGGAGCAGAGCTGACTTTGATTCCACTGTTCTGAAGAGTCTGTTCCACTGAGCCACCCAGGATTTTAGGTGCTAGGGATGCTGTCCCAAGCAGCAAGAACGAAGGCGAGATAGACAACTTAACATAAAGAAGTTATGTACCTACCATAATGTTCCATGTTAGTTGTCTTCATCTTGCCTTCCTTCTTGCGTCCCACCCTCCGTCCCCCTGTCCTAGTGGATCGAGAGGAGTTTTTTCTGTTTCACTGGCTGTATGTTCTCTTGTCTCCTCTATTGACTTAGAGAATATGGCAGGTATAGTCAACTGATTTTTTTGACTGGTTTATTCTGTTATGTCTGGAGTTAGCTATTTCAAATGAGATCTGGGTAGCTATCGCTAGGCATTATGGGATAAGGGGTAGCCTTGAGCCAGTAAACAGCTCTCGAGCTATTGAAGATGGCCGAGTCAGAGCCGAGGATCGGCTTCGATCCCAACCAGCAAGAAGGAAGGCGAGATGAAGACAACTAACATGGAACGTTATGGTAGGTACATAACTTCTTTTTATAGACTTCTTTCACTTCAGAAAATATGTATTGATTTGCTTTTGGTTATTCTGTCAATGTCTTAAGTTAATAGTAAAAGTATTTTAAAAAAAAAAATGCTACTGATTGTCACTGATAGTTTCCGGATTTGTCCAGGAGTCTCGTGAGATTTGTCCCTGATTGGTTGAGAGCTATGAGGGAATGGGCATGATCATGTCGTCATTATTACTTTTGGAAGAGTTCTAACAGACTTGGTTGATACCCATCCAAAAAAGTACAAAAGCAGTTAACCTGTGTAGCCCTAAGTTACTGATCCATGTACTGTCCCATAGAAAACTGCCATTGTTTAGCCACTGAATTAAAGATCTGTTGCAGAGACTATAGCTTTTTTGTATAGTTCTCACCAAGGTACGCCCATCCGTTTAAGACGTTGCAATCCTCATACCAGACAGCTTTAGCTCTGCTGTGCAATCTGTATTCACTGTTCTATTTCAGTTTTCCAGCTCCTTGCCTATCCTGCATACACTTCCCAAACAAAGGGAACAGTTCTGTGGCTACTGGTACACTCCTTCCTTTGTTACTAAGTGGTCTAATGAGTTATAAGTTTGAGGATGAACTGTCTCCCCTGTGTCTCCCTAAAGAGATCGTATGAATCTTTCTCTCTGCTTCTTCTGGAAAGGTAAATGTGATTTGGGCCACTTGAGAAGTAAATCTTCAATTACGCTGGGTGCAGCCTTCTCACCTTCTACTTCTGTGTTCACATTGTGATCACCTGAAAAAAATGCTGCTGTTCTGTGTGATCTCCGTTGAAGACATGCTTATGTTGTACTGTGGAGTCTCTGACCATTAGGTTTTTCTAGTAGCAATGTGTATGGCCTGGAATTTGATGGTCTACAATATGGTAAGATGATCAATTTTTTTAGATCTCCATTTGACTGGCTATGATGATGGCTTCGTTCAAACTTCCGTATGTCGGAAATTTGTAGATGGAAGCCAGTTTCTGCATGGTAATAACTGTCACCCTCCCCACATGATTAAGTCTCTTCCCTATGGAGAGTGAGTTAGGTTACATAGAATTTGTAATAATGAAGTTGATTTATGTAAGGAAGTTCGTGAAACATTACTTATGTTTCTACCTAGGGGTTATGATAGAAACATCATATCAGATGCAGTGAATAAAATTGCTGGACTTTGTGTGGAGCAACCACAAGTATTTAAAAATAGGGGACAAATTTGTATAAAAGGTGGTGTGGACCGTATGTTTTTTGTTACAACTTGCAATATTTTAAGTGATTACATTTGTGAGCTAGTTAAATACTATTGGTCATTTTTAAGGGGAGACAATAAGTAAGTTAAGTGAAATAATTGGTAGCCTGCTTTTTATCTCTTGTAGAAGGGGACAGAGTTTGAGGGGCAAGTGGGTTAATTCTTATTTTGTGGTACCTGATGAAAATGTTATGTTTCCTGTAAAATGTGTGGGCACATTACCTTGTAATAATTGTAATGTATGTAAATGTATTGTTCGTAGTTTCGGTAGAATTAATGGGAAAAGATTTGAACCGAATAATAAATTTTCTTGTGACACTGATCTGATGGTATTTTATATTGTCTCACATGCTCCTGCAACATGTTTTATATTGGGCAAAGTAAGAGGAGATTTAAAGTTGGGCTGCAGGAGCATATTAGGGACATTACAAAACAGAGAGCAGAAAGCTCTACAGCTATGCATTTTATGGATAAACATGGTAGTGATTCTTTTTTAATACAGGGTACAATTTTAGAAAAAGTTTTTGTTAGAACTGGTGATGTTATGTTGATAATGCTTCTTTATATAACAATATATATATTTTTATTTATTTTAAAATACAAGACTCTTTTACCATGGGGATTGAACCATGAACTTAATTGGAAATATTTGCTCTAGTTAGCTATTTATTCTATTATTGTGATTTCTTAATTGTTTACTTGTTTTATTGTACAGCACAGCTGTGTGTGTGTGTGTGTGTGTGTGTGTGTGTGTGTGTGTGTGTGTGTGTGTGTGTGTGTGTGTGTATATATATATATATATATATGTATGTGTATATATATATATATATATATATATATATATATATATATATATATATATATATATATATATGGTTCCACTTGAAATCATCGAAAGCTTGAAACATCGAAATTCTGATCATCGAGACCAGAGCATCGAGTTTCAAACCATCGAAGATTCAAAGGGAATGTAAAAAAAGAAAAAACCTCTATAAAAAAAATATTTTATGCAGGGGGTCTTTTTTCCCTTTCCCGGTACTGAGCAGCTGTGGATTTGGCATATATTTAGTCAGAGTTGTGTGTGTCTTGCACTGCACATGGGTGATTTAGGGGGCTACCCTGAAAAATAAAGATAGTTGTTTCGATTTGCCCGGTTAATTTGTACACAACAGGCAACTGCCAGTGTTGTATGAATGAGCACTTTTGTGGCAAGAGGGATTGTTCATAGAAGAAGCTAGTATTGTGGGTTTGAGTGTTGCTTTTTATGGATCTGGGTTTGACCTGCCATAATTGTCGGTGTAATTTGTGTCCATACCAGAGATATGTAATGGATTTGACTGTAATTGGAAGTAGTTTTTGTGGTTTAAATGGCTCTGCGTATCGCTGGCTTCTTGGATGTGGTATAGATGTTTGTCACAAGGTTAAGATCATTGCAGGTAAAAGATGGTCTGTGTCCGTCATTCATGATTTTAAGGGTTGCCTTTATTGGCTGTTATAGATAGACGTGAATGTACCATGCCAAAGAAATGTCTGAATGTATTTTAATATTAAGAATAGCCTTGTTAGGGAGATCCAAGCCAAAATTTGGTGGTAGGCCCCAAGTTTCTAACATCTGCTGCAGCCATAGTTCCTAACCAAATCTCCCACCATACCAAATTTAGAGCAAGGTTGTAAAGGGGTCCATTGTCTGTAGACACTTTTTTTGCAGTTTGTTGCAGGACTTCTAGCTAAATGAAATTTCTATAAGAAGACATGATAGTCCTAAAAATATTGATAAAGTTTGCAAATCTCATTTCAGCATAGATATATAGTTGGTAGAGTGCATTTTATGTTTAAAACCTTCAGGGTTTTACCTCTTTGGGAGTAAGTATATGTGGAATTGGGGGAAGATAAACTTAATAATGTCTTTACTAAAGAAGCGCTACAGTGAATGTGGCTACAGTGAATGTGCTAGTTTTTGTTTTTTGTTGAGGCAGTGCCTATCTCTTCTTTTAAACTTTTATGTATTTTTTCCCTTGCAGCTTCTTTCAGGAAAATTTAAGAAGACACAGACTTCAATCACAGATGGTTCTGCTGTGTACAAAGTGAAAAATGACAAGGTAAGCTGACTTTTGGTACCTTTTAAGTAAGGGAGTGTAATGTGTCTGATGTGTGTAGAATTGGCAGCTATATAACTGCTTTTAGTTGTATCGCATTCTCTTAATTTAGCCACAATTCTGAAGAAATTTGAGAGTGACAATTAGTTTTGGAAGACTGGTATGGAAAAAAGTGCTGTATTTCACTTTAGTTGTTTATCTATCCTGAAAAACATATGACAATGTAAAGTCTATTTTTTTGCCTGTTTTATCACTTGCGTTGTCTTGAATGCTGCTATAAAGTTTGTTTACTTTCAATTTCAAAAGAACATTCTGTGGATCAGCCATCCTGTCTGAAGTAATAGTTTTGACAGGTCCATACAAGTTATCTGATGTTTATGCCCTGAATTCCTTTTTCTTTTCTGTTTCATGGTGGTTTCTTCACAGTAACTTATAATCTGAAGTAGGAATGTTCATTTGTCTGCAACCTGTGGGTTACGGATCCGATATCGGATCCGAGCCGACAACTTGTTTCAAGCTAATGGATCCGAGCTCCTAGCCCCTCCCTTCACCCATAATCCCCTGCTAACCCTCCATGACCTCAGATCTAGTTTGCCGCGCTTGTGATGGCTGGATCTTTTTGCGCTCTGTCAGATAAGTCAAAAAAAGTTAACTTTTTGAATTATTTCTTGTCAGGAAATACTTTTTTTGTTTAAAGTAATATTTGTATAGTGTGTCTGTGTTAGGTTCCTTATTTTTTTTTATTAATACCCTCCCTTCGCTGGTCGCTAGTGTGTGAGTGTTTGTTGTGTGTCTTTTGGGGCCTGTGTGTGTGTGTAGTTGTTTTTCTTTTTTTTTTTTTTTTTTTTTTTTTTTTTTTTTTGTAACTAAAAAAGAAGGGAATGGCTGAGGGCCCCAAAAGCCATATTTTCTAAATGTACCGAGTGTGGCCATAAGCTCTCCCCGGCTGATGGCCACACTTGGTGCCGGGTGCTGGGGTTGAACACCTCACCTCGGGCTGTACTATCTGTGCAGCGTTCAACCCCAGGGCACTGAAAGAACGGAGGTCGAAGCTGGTCCTGGCGGGACTTCTACCCCCGGATTCAGCTTCGGCCTCCGCTACTTCTGCTACTCCTGTGGCTCCATCACAGACTGTGATGGTTGCCCTCCTGCCCCCTGCCTCCGACTGGGACTCAAACTCCCGCTAAAGTGTCGGAGGACAGGAGGCCAGGAGGAGAAGCGGAGGAGAAGCACCACAGCGGTGGGCGAGACCTCCGTTTGGCCCCGCCAGCTAAGCGGCTTCTCCCTCCATTGCTTCTAGGTCTCCTCCTCCTCGGCTCCGATCCCTTCTTTCTCCCGGGGCCCGAGGAGGAGGAGACTGATCTCGTCGAGGTCATCGGCGGCATTCCAGGCCTGCCTCGGTGGCCTCTTCGAGATCTACATTCAGTTTATCTGATGCAGACTTGGACGGATGATGCGAAGGTTCATCCAGGCCCAGCTGCAGATGGGAGTGCTCTTGCCTCCCCTCATGGGGAGCTCGACACCTTTTACACCCAATTGCTCCTTCTCCGACCCGCTACCGGGTTGGGCCTTCGAGCCGAGCAGCCTTGGAGCCAGGGTGGGTCGGCGCCGACAGTACTTGGCGCCGGATCCGACCCTACCCTCGAGTCTGTCGGATCCGACCTCTCGGAGCCGTGGTCAGCCGGATCCGGGATTCAGTGTGCCTTCGGCTCCGTCCAGGTCGGAGCACACTGGTCCTTGGATCCGACGGTCTCGGCGGCTACGATCCTTCATCGGATCCGAGTGGGAGCTGACTGGATCCATTGGAGAGTGGCTCTCCCTCGGCATTCAATGTTGTGGAGAGGGCTCTGTTGAGAGCATCCGGAACCCCGGTCCTTGCATCGACTCCTCCCTGCACTCCCTCTCTGCTGGGCCAGGCTTCCATCACCCGGCCAAAGGGACAGCCTGCTTCGATGTCACAGACAGTTCCATTGGAACAAGATGTTGCTGGCGAGGCCTCCTCGGACAGTCCCCCCGAGGAAGCTCCCGCAAGCATAAGTGCAAAAGGAGGCACGTGGACTCCCCTGAGTCCTTAACCGAGGACACGGACTTGGAGGAAGGGGAAGGCTCCCCAAGATCACTCCCTGAGGATGTTTCTTTTGGAGACATCATGGAGATGCTAAGAATCAGAGGTGGGTGGTCTGCCCCCAAGTCTTCCTCTGACGAGTCCGTGTTTCTGGAGGCATTCGAGGCAGGCCCGTCTACCTCCTGGGTGTCCCCTCCAGCCGATCCCCTGGTGGACCTTATTACCACCAGGGCATGGAAGGATCCGGACACCGTGGAGCCAATACCCAAATGACTGGATAGGATTCTTAGCCCCCCCCTCAGACCGGTCTCATTGGTGTAAGGGCCCCCCTGTAGATGCCATGTTGACGGCGGCAGCCACAAAGAGGGAATTGGCTCAGGAGAGTCCCTCAGTCCATCCACCGAGCAAAGAGTCCCGTTTGATGGATCGCTTAGGGAAGCGAGTCTTTAGTTCAGCGACCATCTCAGTAAGGTCTCTGAACTATATGGCACACGTCATCAGGATGCAGCGGGATCTTATCAAAGAATACGCTGCATCCCCCCCTGAGTCCATGTCGGAGGAGGATAAACAATTGTACTCCACCCGAATGGCCACTCTGAGATCTATTTCAAACACCTCTATGCGGCTATTGTCCCACGCCACAGAGGGAGCCGCTAGGGCCAGCGGAGCAGGCCTAGTCATGAGACGTCGGGCCTGGCTCCATCTTTGCGACTTTACGGAGCCCTTTAAAGCGTCCTTCGCGAACGCCCCCTTTGATGGTTCTGCCCTTTTTGGCAAAACAGTTCACGAGACGCTTGTCCAGAGCGAGAAGGACGGGAAGACGTTGTCTGCCGTCGGAGTCCGCTTCTCTGCTCCCCAGCGGTCCTTTTCAAGGAACCAAAAGGGTCAGAAGAAGATGTGGTTCCGAAAATCACAACATTCCCAACCAGCTCCGGACAACCAGTCCTACCGTGGCAGAGGTGGACAGGGAGGACGTCGCCCTAGGGGCAAGAGGGGCTCCAAGAAATTTCGGGTCCAGAGAACCTTTCTCTGAATGGCCCGCGCAGCAGCCCTGAGGGGTTGCCCGGCTGCTCCACTCTGGAGGCAGTCGGGGGGGGGGTGTTTTTCTAAGCATCTAGCGGCATGGGAGTCCATCACAACAGACCGCTGGGTGCTTCGCATCATATCCATTGGGAACAAAATACCAATTCTCCATGTCCCCCAATCCAAGAACAGTACAGTTTTGTACCTACCATAAATGTAGATGTTCGAAGATCCACATTGCTGCAGTCCTTACATATGGGTAGTCCGCTGTCCTCGGTCGGCCCGAATACCAAAGTATTAGGCTGACGTCGGTCATGGGCGCTTAGATCTGACATCAGAGCGTCAGGGTATAAAAGCGCATGACCGACGTCATATCCTCAGTCTTTTCTTGCCCCAGATGTCAGAAGGCCCTAAAAAGAAAGGCCACAGCCCAAAAACAGGATACCTCCCAAAAACATGCCCAACAACAACCATCACCCAAACCATATAACCATGTCAAACTACAGAGGGGAAGGAGGGAGGGTAAATTGGACTGCAGCAATGCGGATCTTCGAACATCTACATTTATGGTAGGTACAAAACTGTACTATGTTCTTCATCTCACATTGCTGCAGTCCTTTTCATCTCACATTGCTGCAGTCCTTACATATGGGTAGAATCCCAAAGCAGAGGTAAAGGGAGGATGGCAAAATCATAAAGCATTAGGGGCTGCTAAAATGCCCTGTAATATAGCAGTGGCAAATCCAGCCCTAGACTTAGAATAAAGAGGAAGGTGGTAATGCTTGGAAAAAGTATGTACTGAACTCCAAGTGGCTGCTTCCAAAATATCTTTTGTAGCTACCCCCCTTAGAAAGGCAGTAGAAGTGGCAGTAGCTCTAGTGGAATGAGGTCTGATTCCAGCCGGAATCTCCTTACCATGATGGGAATAACAGAAAGAAATACAAAACCCAATCCATTTAGAAATAGTTTGTTTTGAAACAGGTTTTCCCTGAGAACCCAAAGCAAAAGAAACAAACAACTGCTGAGACTGCCTGAACCCCTTGGTTCTGCTCAAATAATAACGTAACTGCCTGTGAATATCCAAAGTATGCAAAATCTTCTCCCTTTATTTTGGGGTTTGCATAAAAAGTAGGCAAATGAATAGTTTGGTTCAAGGCCACACTAGAAACCACTTTAGGCATAAAGGAAGGATTAGTGCAAAGATACCCTATCCTTATGAAAAATCAGGAAAGGTTCCACTGCCATAAGGGCCTGTAATTCAGAAACCCTTCTTGCAGAGGTAATGGCCAACAAAAAAAGCAGTCTTCCATGATAAATACTTTAACTCGGCAGTAGCTGCAGGCTCAAAAGGTTGTAGAGTAAGCTTTTCCAACACAAAATTGAGATCCCAAGCAGGAGTAGGAGCTCTACGTGGAGGTCTTATGTTCTTTGCCCCTCTAAGAAATTGCTTAAACAAAGGATGTGAAAATAAAGGAGGGTCACAGTCATAGTGAGCAGAAATGGCTGCAGCATGAACCTTTATCGAGGAGAAAGACAAACCCTTGTCCAATAACTCAGTAAGATATTGAAGAGAAGCACTTAAGTCAGGCTTGGAAACATCAAAGTCCTTCGCTTTGCTCCAAAGAAAAAATCTCCTCCATTTATCAGCGTAAACTTTCCTTGTACTAGGCCTTCTGGCCTCCAAAATAACATTCAAAACTTGTTGTGGAAGCTGAGACCCTCCAGGGTCTAAAACAGAATATGCCAGGCTGTGAGATGCAGAGACTGAATCTTGACATTGAGGAAGTGATTGCCCTCCTGAGACAAAAGATGCGGAATCAAAGGCAGAGGCCATGGAGGCTCCTGCCAAACTCCTCAGTAGTGGATACCAGTGCTGTCGAGGCCAATCCGGTGCTATCAGAATCATGGATGGCTTGTCTATCCTGGCCTTCAGGAGTACCTTGGGAATGAGAGGCAGAGGTGGAAAGGCATAGACATGAAGATTGCTCCAACTGAATGATAGAGCATCCACCTTCCAAGCTGTGGGATGAAACATTTTTGTGCAAAACTTTGGCAACTGGTAATTTAGTGGAGAAGCGAACAGATCTATGTCTGGAGTCCCCCATAACACTGTCAACTTTTGAAACACATGAGGATCCAGTTTCCACTCGTGAGGATCCACAATTTGTCTGCTCAACACATCCGCTAAGGAGTTCTGTGCTCCTGGTAGAAACCTTGCCTGAAGATTGAGGTGTAAACTGAGAGCAGACTCCCACAAAATCATCGCTTGCCTGCAAAGAGGGTACGAATGGGTTCCCCCTTGCTTGTTGATGTACCACATGACAGTAGTGTTGTCTGTTAGAATCAACACCTGTCCTGGGTGAAGTAAATCCTTGAAAGCCATCAATGCAAATTGGACTGCTAACATATCCTTCAAGTTGATATGCAAATGTTGAAGTCTGACAGGCCACGTGTCTTGCACCCATTTTCCATTGAGGTGTGCTCCCCAAGCCTTGTCCGAGGCATCTGTCGTTAAAATCTGACTCGCCTCTGGTCGGGTCACAGAGAGTCCCTTGTTTAGGTGACATTCCTGAGCCCACCACAAAAATTCTTTCTGAATGCAAGGTATTATCCGAATGACAGTGTCTAGATCTTGGCAGTGCTGTGTCCATACATTTTTGAGATACCATTGAAGCTTCCTCATATGCAGTTTGGCATTGGGAAGCACCAGAATACAAGATGCCATGAACCCCAAGGCTTGAAGGACTGTCCTTGCAGTCAGCCTGGACTGTAGAAACATTTGATGGAAATAAAGAGAAAGGCTGCTTTGTTTGTCCGGGGTCAAAAAGGCCATCTGGGAAGCTGTATTCAGTCTCACACCCAGAAAGCACATGTCCTGAGAGGGTACTAGACTGGACTTTGTTTCGTTCACAGAATACCCTAGGCATCTTAACACTACCATCACATACTGTAGATGATGCAGAAGTTCGTCTTTGTGTTGTGCAATACTCAGGCAATCGTCCAAATAAGGATAAATCTGTATTCCTCTTAACCTGAAAAAGGCTATCACTGGAGCCAGAACCTTTGTGAACACTCTGGGCAGTAGATAAGCCAAAGGGCAATGCAGAGAACTGATAATGTAAATTTCCAGCCAGCAGGTACCTCCTGCAACTGGGCCTGATAGGAACATGAAGATAAGCCTCTTTGAGATCCAGAGTTACCATCCAGTGATCTTTTCCCAACAGAGGTAAAAGCTGTTGTAATGTCAGCATTTTGAACTTTGGAATGTCCAGATAAGTGTTGAGGATAGATAAATCCAAAATTGGTCTCCACGTGTTCCCTTTCTTTGGCACTAGAAACAGGCGAGAATAAAATCCTAGTCCCACTTCTGACAGAGGAACTGGCTGTATAGCTCCTATTTGAAGAAGTAAAGAAATCTGCTTGTGAGCCTCTATCCTTTGCCGAGGAGGAACGTCTGGCATGCCTTTGAAAGGAGGCAATGTATGGAAATAGAACTTGTAGCCTCGGTTTATAATGTCCAATACCCATTTGTCCTGGGTGACTAAAAGCCAGTTTTGCTTGAAGAGTGCTAACTTTCCTCCCAAAGGAGCTGCCAGGAAGAAGAATCTGGCAGCTGAAAATGCAGGTCATTGGGCCTGTTTACGAAAGGACTGGCCCCTGCCCTCACCTGCAGATTGTGCAGGTGAACTCCAAGTTCTAGGCCTGAATGTACTTTGAGCTCTGCCCCTGCCACGTCTAGATCTACCCCTAGACTGAGAATCAGAAGAAGGGTAGGTCCACCCCTTAGTAGGCCAATTTCTACTAAACTTTGGAGGTTGCACCTGCAAAAAATCTTTAACAGTCTGCATGGACTTAGCCTTGTCTTCCATTTTCTTCAAAACCAACTCCACAGGGGGACCAAACAAAACTTCAGACTGTAAAGGGGCATCCAGAATTCTAGATTTAACATGCTCGGACAAATTCTGATCCTTAAGCCAGGCGTGCCTACGAAGAACTGAACCAGTGGCAGCCACCCTAGAAGAGGCCTGTACAGCATCAAAACCACACTGCAAAGAATGCTTACCCACTTGATGTCCTTCATGGATGCATCTGCAGTCATAACAACTGGGTTGTCCTGTCGTCAGGCAGCCCTTCAGTTGGCCGGATTCCAAAGTCCGGGTCCGGCTTCGGCTGATGTCGCACTCCACCCGACGTCATCTCTGTTGGTCTTCGGGTATAAAAGCATCAGCCGACGCCATTTTCCTCAGTCTTTCTTGCCGTGGCGCAAGCAGAAGCTGTTCGCAAGTGCCGGTCGGTCGGATCCAGAGATTACTTCTACCGAATACTAAAGACTTCTAAAGCTAAGTACCCGTTGGGGACTCTTTCTTGCCTCAGCCGATGTCAGAAAAAGTTAACAATTGTTTAACCTGTGGGAAACAAATACCTCATAAAGATTTCCACTCTTACTGTCTGCCTTGTTTAGGCCCAGCCCACGGCGTAGCAGCCTGTTCGGCCTGTGCTTCTTTCAACCGGACAACGCTTAGGCGCCGGTCGGAGTTTGCAGAACAGTTTTCGGTTCTGATTTTGCGTACATTATGCCGCCGGATCCTCCGACTACCCAATCTACCAAAACGCAAAGATAAAGACCGACAGGTTTCGGCGAAACCATGGTTAAGCAAACGCGAGTGTCTCGGTTAAACCGAGAAAACTGATCTAAGTACAGCTGAACCTATTCCTACAACTGAGGCCCTGCTACAACTCTTGAATCGACCTCAGAAATTTTACCCACTACGGTGGTTGACTTATCAGACACCATCCTTGGATGTCTGTACCCCAGGACGTGCTGCTGCTAGGCCTCCAGCAGCCATGTCCATTAAGGCCTTCGCCAGGGCTAAAGCAGCCAAGACTACTAAAACAGTGCCTGTTAAACCCCCACATCCAGGCCCTCTTCTACTTCGCAAATGCTTTCTTTGGCAGAAGATTTAATTTCTTTAATCACAGGAACTCAATCTCACCGAGATAGGGCCTCTCAGCCCCAGAGAAGAGACCTAGGGCAGAGCCCCTGAGCCAGTGTCCTCTGATGAATCTGTTGATGAATCAGACATAACTGACCAACCAGAGGCTCCTTCTCCAATTTTGAAGATTCTGATGCTGAAGAATCCATTCCAGCTGCTTCCCACCAGAAGAATTCTCCTTTGGGAAACCTTGCATGCCATGCGAACAGTTCCAATGGCAGCAACAGGATTTTTCAGACTCCAGAAAAGACTTAGGACCTTTCTGCACCTCCCACAGCATAGGCCCTTAGCTATACCTCCTGTTCTCTCTGTGGTGGATGATGCTTTCAATGATGTTTGCTCCGCTCCAGATTCTTTACCCCCAGCCCCTGCCAAACCAGACAGATTTTACAGGGTGCCAGATACTCATCACCATCTTTACAAGGCCCCACTTGCAGACCCAGAAACTATATCCCAGGGTCCCAAGGCAGTAGCCGCGACCATAGCTAAAAACCCTACCCCTTCTGAAAGGGAAGCAAGGTCATTAGACAGATGGGGTAAAAAGGTCTACACTTCAGCTACTCTCTCAGCTAGAGCTTTAAACTGTCAGTTTCACATGATACAATACCAAGAGTTTATGCTTGATCAGTTAACTAAAAAACTAACCACTGATGAATCTCTTGATAAAAAATATGTATTAGAGATGGTAAATAACATACAACAGGTTAGCAACCATTCCTTAAAATGTGGCTATGATGCACTGGAGGCTTCATTTAGATCAGCCATGACAGGCACAGTGATAAGAAGGCATGCATGGCTAAAGGAACAAGCTTTACCGGATCATGTTAAAGCTAAGCTGCTAGATGCTCCTATGGACAAGACAAGTTTGTTTGGTACACCTGCCCAGCAGGTTATGAAGAAAATGGAAGAAAAGGCAAAATCTGTTCAAACTGTTAAAGATTTCTTGCAGGTTCAACCCCGAGGTTTAGCAGGAACTGGCCTGCCAAAATTGGTCCTTTCCTGACTCCACAAAATTTCAAAGGGCAGGAATAGACGTCCAGAGGCAGAAACCAATCCAGAGGAGGTGCCTACAGAGGATGACAGTGGCAAGGTAACAACAGAGGCACAGACACAGCCACTGCCACTACATCAGCACAACCACAGTGACTTAACCCTAAATCCGCCTACCAGGGAACAAATAGCAGCTCCTCTAGGCGGAAAGTTAACCTTATTTTCAAGGAACTGGCACTGCATAACAAAAGACAAGTGGATTTTACAAACCATAGATCAAGGTTACCGGTTTCACTTCCACACTTTACCAGTCAAAAGAGGAATGCCAAATCTACCTCCAAATCAAAAAACAGAGGCTCTACGCCAGATAATGGAGTTAGCAAACATGAGAGCTGTGGAAAGAGTGCCAACAGCAGAGCAAGGAAAGGGTTCTATTCCAGACTATTCCTAGTTCCAAGAAAGGAAAAAAGTTGGAGACCAATTCTCGACCTGTCCACCTTAAACACATACATCATTGTCCCAAAATTCAAAATGCTGACCCTACAGCAGCTTCTTCCCATGCTGGGCAAGGAGTCTTGGCTGGTAACTCTAGATCTCAAGGAGGCATACCTGCACGTCCCCATTCGACCAATCTGCAGAAGATACCTCAGATTTCTTGCAGGATCAGAGCACTATCAATTCTCAGCATTGCCCTTTGGCTTATCTACTGCCCAGAGTATTCACAAAATGCCTGGCATCAGTAATCGCCATTGCAGACTACAGGGAATTCAAATTTACCCATACCTGGACGACTGCCTGCTACAAGGGACAACAAAAGCAAGCTGACAACAGATTTACAAAGGGTCATTTACTTGCTACAAGCACTGGGATACACAGTCAATTTACAAAAGTCAAGGCTGATACCATCCCAAACAAGGACATTCTTGGAATTGGACACAGTAAAACAAATGGCATTCCTGACTACAGAAAACAAAAGAACTTCCTCTTTACTTCTTGGCACTAACAAAACTGAACAAGTTAACAGCAAGAAAAGTACTGCAGGCCTTGGGCTTCATGGCATCATGCATAATCTTGGTTCCATTTGCCAGACTACATATGAGAAAACTACAGTGGTACCTAAAGAATTTATGGTCCCAACACAGACACAGTCTAGAAACAGAAATCCCACTAATTCCATGCTTAAAACAGGAGTTCCTATGGTGGGCTCAGGCATGCCAGTCAAACCCAGGCCTACCCTTCGCAGATGTCAAGCAAGCCAGACCATCACAACAGACGCTTCAGACCTAGGATGGGGGGCCCACATGCTGGACAAATGCGTGCAAGGATTGTGGACACAGGATCAACTTCACTTGCACATCAACCTAAAAGAAATGCTGGCAGTAAAACTGGCAATCCAAAAGTTCAAACCATTTCTCAAGGAGGGCCAGTTGATGATAAGGACAGACAACACCACAGTCATGTGGTACATCAACAAACAGGGAGGCACTCATTCATACCCCCTATGCAGAATGACCTTGGAGCTGTGGACCCTGGCACTCAGCTACAACATCCAGTTACAGGCAATATTTGTACCGGGAAAGACAATACTCTAGCAGACATATTAAGCAGAACCACTGGATGCCCACGAATGGAAACTGCACCCGGACATCTTCAAGACCATCTCAAAGAAATGGGGAATGCCACAGATAGACCTATTCGCATCACCTCTCAATCACCAGCTCAAAAAATTCTGCACAAGGACATTCCACCCACTAGCATGGAAAGTGGATTCGCTCTCCTTCAACTGGAAAGGCCTAACAGCATATGCATTCCCACCTCTTCCTTTGATACACAAGGTACTACTGAAAATTAAGGAAGAACGTCCAAGGATAATCCTGATAGCTCCGAACTGGCCAAGACAACACTGGTACCCACTACTGAGGAGCATGTCTCGAACAATATGTGGCCAATACCCTGATGCCTTTGATGTTAACTCAGAACAACTACAGCATCATACATCCAAACCTAAAACGTTGCTGCAACTAACTGCATGGAACATCACATAGCAGCAGCTAATCCAGAACTTTCCCAAAGAGTAAAAGACATTATTCTTGAAGCACGCAGACCTTCAACAAGAAGGAACTATGCTGGAAAATGGAAAAGGTTTGTCATTTGGAGTACAGAAAGAGGAAAAGATGTGTCAAACATAGATATGCCTATCATTCTGTAGTATCTGGCGAACTTCTTCATTCAGGCCTGTCCTACTCCTCCATCAAGATACATGCATCAGCTATTTCAGCAGAATACAGCTTTGATCCACCTGTTTTTCGCACCCTTTGCTCAGGCAGTTCCTCAGAGGAATCAAGAATGTAAAACCTCCAAGGAAACCACCATTACCAGCATGGGATTTGAACTTTGTGCTAGAAAAATTGACACTATCACCCTTTGAACCAGCAGCAACAGCAGACCTACAACACCTGTCATGGAAAACTGCCTACTGGCAATTACTTCAGCAAGGAGGGTTTCAGAACTACAGGCCTTAATGGCAGTGCAACCCTTCCTAATCTTCCACCAAGATAGAGTGTCCATGAGGACTAATCCTACATTTATGCCCAAGGTGGTATCCAGAGTGTCTTTAAACCAGGCAATCCACCTACCTACCTTCTTTCCCAACCCACAAAACAGAGGGAAAGAATACTGCATACCTTGGATGTACATAGACAGCTACGCTACTACTTGGACAGAACAAAAATAGCAGAAAGACTGACCAACTTTTGTAGCCTATGCAACAGGAAGGAAGGAAAAGCTATTTCCAAACAGACAATCTCCAAATGGATAGGAAATTGCATACGATTCTGTTACTCCTTCCATGGAAAACCAATTCCACAGAACATAAGACCTCATTCTACAAGGGCAACAGCCACTACCACAGCCTTCTTTGGCAACCAAAGACATTATTGAGGCGGCTACTTGGACCTCCGTGCATACATTTGCCAAGCATTATAATTTGCCTCTATATTCCAGATCCCGAGCAGGGTTTGCCACTGCTGTACTGCAAGGGATCCTAAACACACCATAATCTACTTTTATCCTCCTCCCATAGTTGGCTATGGTATTCTACCCAGTTGTTATGACTGCAGATGCATCCATGAAGGACATAGTACAGTTTTGTACCTACCATAAATGTAGATGTCCGAACTGGATAGCATCTGCAGTCAGGATTACCTCCTCCTTCCCCTCTGTGGTACTCCTAGGGTGTTTACCCTCCTAATAGCTAGCTGTTGGGGGGGAGTCTTTTATGGTGTATTTGTTTGTATATATGTACATACATGCTTATTGTTGTGTTTACCTCTATCTATTTGGAAACATTGGCATCTATCCAAATTTTAGCCTACAAGAGGGCTTCTGGCATCTGGGGCAAGAAACACTGAGGAAAATGGCGTCGGCTGATGCTTTTATACCCGAAGACCAACAGAGATGACGTCGGGTGGAGTGCGACATCAGCCGAAGCCGGACCCGGACTTTGGAATCCGGCCGACTGAAGGGCTGCCTGACGACAGGACAACCCAGTTGTTATGACTGCAGATGCTATCCAGTTCGGACATCTACATTTATGGTAGGTACAAAACTGTACTTTCAGAGACATGTACTAAATCCTGCAATTCTTTACACTCTATGCCCTCTGCCAAAGCATCCACTTTAGATTTTAGCTGAGAAAGGAGGAAATTCTGATATTTCAACATATGAAACTGGCAATTTAAAGCCCTCATTGCTAAAGTAGAAGAGGTATACACCTTCTTACCCCATCTATCCAAAGCTCTAGCTTCCTTATCTAGAGGAACCGGATTCTTTACGACAGAAGCTCTAACACCCTTAGGCCCCTGACTAATAGTTTCTGGGTCCGCCCTAGGACTCTTATACAGATATTTATGAGCCTCAGGCACCCTGTAATACCTGTCCGGCTTAACTGGCGCAGGAGGCAAAGAATCTGGATTAAGGGAAGCCTCCGAGAAAACATCTTGAACAACATCCAAAACAGGAGGTATAGCCAAGGGTCTATGCTGTGGTAAGAACAAGAATTCCCTAAGCCTCTTCCGTGAATCAGAGAAATCCTGTCCTTCCCACTTAAAATGCTCCCTCATGGAATGCAGAGTTTCTGAAAAGGAAAAATCCTCTGGAGGAGAAGCAGAAGGAGTGGAATCCTCTGCATCAGAATCCGAATAAGGGGGAAAATCTAGAATATCTTCAGCAGAAGAGTCTGAGTCATCTGAGGCCTGATCCAAACTTTCCAACTCTGGCTCCACCCTGGGCCTCTTATCAGGAGGGGGCATAGAACCTCTAATTAAAGTAATCAAATCTTCTGCCATTTTAAGCATGTGCTTTTTAGGCAGAGACCCTGAAGTACCTGGAGGGACACCAGAGGAAGGCAAAACAGACCTGCCCTTAGAAGAAGCCTTAGAAATAGTAGCAGAAGGCCTAACCACCTTAGGCATAGAAGGGAGAACAGTAACTTGAGAGGCCCCTTCAGCTTGACCTGACTCCTGTGAGGCCACATCCTGCAAAATCAAAGTTTCCCCCTGAGACTCAGCAGAACCTTCAGCCGGATCCACCTGCTCCACTGTAGTTTCTGCAGGACCGGCGTCCGAAACGGACGAATCAACCTGTCTAGGTTTCAAGGATTTGTCTTTGCGCTTCTGAAGCGGGCCGGAGGATCCGACGGCATATTATAATTACACCGCTTACCAAAGACTAACCTCGCACAATCTAACCTTCTTTATAGTGCGCTTATTAAACCTAGCACAAAACCGACACCCGACTACGCCGTGGTCCGTCCCAAACAAGGAATGCAAAGAGTGATAATCCCTATGCGGTATCTGTTTCCCACAAGAAATACAATTATTCACTTTTTCTGACATCCGGAATTAACTGAGGCAAGAAAAAACAAAAATATTCCAACGGGTACTTAGCCCAACTTGGTTTCGGTCTGAAACTCAGAATACGAAAATTTCAGAACGCCGAACGGCACTTGCAACGCTGCTTCTGCATCGGACCATGCAGCAAAAAAGACTGAGGATATGACGTCGGTCATGCGCTTTTATACCATGACGCTCTGATGTCAGATCTAAGCGCCCATGACCGACGTCAGCCTAATACTTTGGTATTCGGGCCGACCGAGGACAGCGGACTTACCCATATGTAAGGACTGCAGCAATGTGAGATGAAGAACATCTCCCCGATGTACCACCCGATCACAGGGAGGCCGCAGCCGCAGAAATACAGCAGCTGCTAAGAAAAGGAGCCATCCAGCCCGTCCCCCAAGACCAGCTCGGATTAGGGTTCTACTCCAGGTTCTTTTTGGTGCCAAAAAAGACTGGGGATCTGAGACCCATCCTAGACCTTTCCCGCTTGAACCTGTCCGTAACCAAGGAACAATTCTGAATGGTCACTCTTCAATCTATCCTCCCCCTTCTGAGGGAGAACGATTGAATGTGCTCTATAGACCTCAAGAATGCGTATTACCACATCTTAATGGACAAACGATCCAGGAGGTTCCTTCACTTCCGGCTGGGAGCCAGTCACTACCAGTTCAGGGTCCTTCCCTTTGGCCTCACCACAGCCCCCCGGGTGTTCACCAAAGTGTTAGCAGTGATTGCGGCCCACCTGAGACTCCAGGGAATTCAGGTCTTCCCATACCTGGACGACTGGCTCCTGACCGCACCAACAAGGCATCTACTTTGCTCAGCCAGAGACTTCTTTCTCCATCTAGCCCCACAACTAGGCATTACTATCAATGTCGGCAAATCCCTACTGGCTCCAACACAGGTCATAGAATTTATAGGTGCCAGAATAAACACCAGAGATTTGCGAGCCTTCCTAACTGCGGAGAGAATCAGAAATCTTCAACTTCATGTGCGGGCTATCCTTCATTCAGAGGCTTCACCAGCGGAATTGATCCTGAGGGCACTAGGCTCCATGGCAGCAGCGATTACACTCCTTCCATGCGCCCGTTTGAACATGCGAGTCCTGCAATGGACTCTGTTAGTGCAATGGTCCTTCCTATCCCTCCCTCTCCACCATCCCATTGCTATCAGCAAGGCTTGCAGAAGGGCGTTACTATGGTGGCTCTAAGCATCAAACTTCCATACGGGCCGTCCCTTCTGCACCTCTTCCCCCATCGCCACGGTGACCATGGACGCTTCCCGCCTCGGGTGGGGGGGGGGGCATTACTCAGGCAGGACAGTCCAAGGCACGTGGAACGATACAGAGACCTCCCAGCATATCAACATTCTGGAGATGAGAGCGGTGCTGTTAGCGTTGCAAGCACTTCAGAGCTTCCTCCCCGCAGGAACTATTGCATTTCACTCGGACAACATGTCAGTGGTCTGGTATATCAACAAACAGGGGGGAACCAGATCTTATCCTCTTTGCCGCGAAGCCATGAGAGTGTGGGAATGGGCGATCTCCACCAACCGCTTTCTGATTGCAACGCATATTCCGGGGAGGACCAACATCCTAGCGGACAAGCTCAGCCGCACCCTTCTTACCCCCTAAGAGTGGTCTCTCAATCCTCTAGTAGCGAAGCAGATATTCGCAACATGGGGGCAACCCTGCTGCGATCTTTTTGCATCTCCATCAAACGCCAAATGCGACAATTTCTTCGCTCTAATATCCCCACCAGGGGAATCTCCAAGAGACGCTCTGGTGCATGCTTGGCCACCCGGTCTACTCTATGCCTATCCTCCTCTTCCAATGATGATACAACTCTTACAGAAAGCCTCGCGGTTGGGGAGCAAAATGATTCTTATTGCCCCATTCTGGCCTCGACAAATTTGGTTCCCTTACCTGTGGTCTCACCTTGTGAATCACCCTTGGATTCTAGATCCCATCCCGGATCTCATCTCCCATCCATTGGACTTGCCAACTCCAAACCTGGACAATCTGAAACTGACAGCTTGGTTGCTCCAGTTCCACTCCTAGTTAGGACTCCCGGTATCTCTTCACCAGTCAAAGCCATCCTCGTGGCAGCACATAAGCCCTCCACCTGGAAGGTATATCACAGCAAATGGAAACGTTTTTCCATCTGGGCGGAGCCGAGAGCTAGATCCCTTACGGCTCCTCTTCCATCCATTTTAGACTTCCTAACTGAACTCTTTCAAGAAGGTGCTAGTTGTTCAACTGTCAAAGTGCAATTGGCAGCCATTTCTCATTATCATGTGGGACATGATACAGGACCCTTGATGTCAGCCAAATTGTGTAAAACCTTTCTCAAGGGTACCTTTTTACTTGGACCTCCTGTAAAAGAAGCCGTACCCCCATGGGATCTTACTTTAGTTCTTCAAGCCTTGACTGCTCCACCCTTTGAACCCGCTGCTTCAGTGGACCTCAAATTCTTGTCATGGAAAACGGCATTCCTTGTAGCCAATTACTTCAGCGAAAAGAGTGTCGGAACTTCAGGCTCTTTCTGTAAAACCTCCATACCTGATTTTTCACCCTGATAGAGTGTACCTCAGGATCAATCCCTCCTTTCTTCCCAAGATAGCATCAGAAACCAACATAAACCAATGCATAAATTTACCGGTTTTCTTCCCTAAATATCAAAATAAGGGTGAATACAAGCTGCACTCATTGGATGTTCATAGGCAGCTTGCTTTTATACCCATAGGACGGCTGGCCATAGACAATCCGACCAGCTGTTCGTTTCCTTTGCCAAATTTAACTTGGGAAAGCTATCTCTAAAGTATCTTTATCTCGCTGGATTTCCCAATGTATCCTGCTAGCTTATCAAGCCTCGGTAGACCCGCACCAGAAGGAGTTCGTGCTCATTCCACTCGCTCCATTTCTACTTCTGCGGCTTTCAAGTCTAGAGTTCCTTTGGATGATATTTGTTCTGCAGCCACTTGGGCTTCATCTCATACCTTTATCAACCACTACAAGCTAGACCTGCTTTCTAGAGGGAGAGCATCCTTTGGCTCTGCGGTGCTTCGTAATATCCTTCCATGATGGCCACCCAGGGTGCAGGTAGCTGGGGACTCTGTCCCACAGGTTGCAGAGAAATGAACATTCCTACTTCAGATTTAGAAGTTATGTACTCACCATAACGTTCCATCTGAGTAGGTAGTTCATTTGTCTGCAACCATCCCCCCCTCCTTTCCCCCTGACCTTCTTGGATCTATTAGTTTTTTTTTAGGTATCCTTTCTTGGATATATATGGAGAGGCAAACTCGATCTAAGGTCATGGAGGGTTAGCAGGGGATTATGGGTGAAGGGAGGGGCTAGGAGCTTGGATCCATTAGCTTGAAACATGTTGCCGGCTCGGATCCGATATCGGATCCGTAACCCACAGGTTGCAGACAAATGAACTACCTACTCAGATGGAACGTTATGGTGAGTACATAACTTCTAATTCTGTTATGTTCCCTGTACCCTTTGTTTTCTGCGAGAGAGTCCCTGGTTTTAAGTCTGTTTTCATATCTGCAAAGTGAACATTTAGTTGTACAGATGTGTGTTCACACAACATTCTGTCCATGACCAGAGCCGGATCATGGTCAAATGGGGCCCTAGGCAAGTTAATGGACCAAGGCCCCCACCCCAGCCATGCCATTTTCCCTATACTTGGCAGCCTCTCCCTATTACCATGAAATAATCTTCATATTTCTCAGTTTGTGTACTGTATACTTAAACCAGAACCGTAGCTTAAATGCATATTACACAGACCTTATACTTACTGCAGTAAAACAAACATACCATGGCAGTGGATGGTCCACAACAAGAAAATATCTTGAGATAACACTGAACAAAGCCTGAATCAAACTACTGTAAGGTAGAATTTGACATGGAAACTTCCAAAACATCTTAAGTGATGACTCTACTAGACGTAAAATATGAACATATATCAGTGAACTTTTAAAGGCGCTTGTGACAGTGTTCTACCTGCCTAGGTCCAGAATTAGGGACATCTCAACCATGTTATAAAAATAATTAAACTTGAATATGAAATGGTCATCCTTTAAACAAGAATTAAAATTGTCTTGTGTGCTGGATATGCAGTGCTACAGGATATGATGGGATTATTGCACATCCTAACCACAAGCATGAGAAAGACATCTGCTTGGCAAAATCGTTCCATCATAGCTTATGGAACCAACATGTAGTGCGTGGAGTGCAGTGATAATACTCCAAAAACAGTTAAATAACATCCTCGTTCAGTGCTGCTTTAGCACAAGACCTGTCCTCCGTGCTTAGAACTGTGTTGAACAATTTGTTAAGCACCCCCTATGCACGCCTAACACTGCGTCTGGCACTAAAAGCAGACAATGCTGGCCAGTAAACTGCAGCAGAGGGACATGAAATGGCTTTGTTTCAACTCCTGTTTTTGCCTGGTGTTTGATGCATTATTCAGTATATTTAATCAAATTGTTTCTCTTGGATAGGAACTAAGTAAGGACTTTAACCACTTCTTCACTGCTTTACTGGCCTTCAAAACTGGCACAACACATCGTGAGTTTTTTCCATTTTTGTCTTACTTTTGGGAAACTAGTAGTACACAGAGCAGATATATTTCCATGCACTAGAAAGAATTATGATTGGCTGTCCGATCTTAACATAGTATTGTATACTTTCACCATGGGTGCCAAGATTCACCTTTCAAGCTTTATTTACAAGATGAATTTCTTGGCATCCACGTCTTGAACACACAATATACTCATGATCAGAGATCTTATCATAATCCTCTATCATGATAAAATGTTGCTTTCAGTGCATGGATAAGAACATGATGGTGTACACAGAGGGTTCACTGATTTTTGGGGTCTGTGTCATAAGATCGAAAGTTCAAAAGACTGTAAACCAAAATATCTAAAACTCAAAATATCGAACATGGGAATTTGCCCCTTCTTCGGTGTTGTGCAGTCTGAGTTGGTATATGTAATTAGCATGAGGTGTGAGGTGCAAGGGGGCTTTTCCCACCGCATTAAAAATGCTTTTGATATTTTGAGTTTTAGATATTTTGGTTCTCATTCTTTTGAACTTTCAGTCTTATGACTTAGATCTGCTTCTTGGCCTGAAGTGAGACACGGGAGCACTCTGATTTGCCTCTGGTGGACTAAACTTCGGTCTCTTGAAAATAAGAATTTTTTCTTGCTGTAGTATTTTTTGTAAGACTGCAGTAAAACAACCTACCTCTTCAAATTCCAGTACAACAAGAAATTAAAACTGCACAAGTTGATAACCAGAGGTGTAGGTATTTTCACTAAATGCCAGAAGTCTCAACACTAAAATGGATAACTTGGCTTTCCTCTGCTTAGAAGATGTTGACATCTGTGCCATTTCCCAAACATAGTTCAAAGATCCAAAATGCATACCACATTTTCTAGGGCATATCTCCTTTCATTGTTGCAGATCTGACAAGATGGGTGTCAATGCTTGTTAAAAACTGAAGCTAAGAAAACCACACAGTACTACAAATTGCTTAATAATAAACAGATAATCTGTAACTGAGGAGACCTTTTAAAACTGCTTTCAGACATGCTTTTTGCTACTGCTACTCCCCAGTACTGTGTGCCTACACAGTTGCATATAATTTTAACAAGTTTCAGCTTTAACATTCTGAATTGTATCGGTAACATCTTGGTGCTGTGGAACATCACATCTTTAGTAGTCTGCACACATCCTGGCATTCTAGAGCATTTTGTGAAAAAAAGTTGGTTAAAAATGGAAGACAAAGCAAATGGGTTTATTTTATGAAAATTAAAAGCTATCAAAATGGTACAAACAGCAGTGTTACCAGTGCAAAGTTTTTTTTTTTTTTGTTCAGTGATAATATCCACTACATTCACATCTTTTATACTGATTTGTTTGTGTCTTTCGGCTTTTCCCGGTTAGGGGTCGGCACAGCGGAACTCCGGTCCGCTAATGATTGGTAGTGGATTTTTACGTACCGGGTTACCAGCCCTGACGCACAACCTTCAACGAAGGTACGTCCCATTCACGTATGCCTCCACACAGAAGATGCTTTAGCTGAGAATCGAACGGGACAATGTCTTGCTATGAGGCGACAACGCTACCGCAGCACCACCACCGCAGTTATCTTTTATACTGATACTGCAGTATATTATAAAGCATATCAAACTAGAATATTTTCTCTAAAGTTTTAAAAATAAATGGTCATATCTTGGAAACAGTACATCTGTGACATATTGCTGTACACTTTTGTACCCAGTCATATGCTTTCATATGACAGAAGTTCCTGCCTTGAATGTATGCTTAATGAGAGATTTTAAATATGAATGTATGTTTAAATCTATAATTAGCAGAATATCTCTCAGTATGTCCAGCTACAGGTACCAAGGACAGTTGTCTTCTTCATCAGAGGTTTCGCCTGATGCTATGCAATAGTTTGTTTTGGAAATACTAAGTATGTATGTTAAGACTGCATATATTTAGAATTAGTAGCAAACAAATAGCAATATATCAAGTATGTTGCTGTATAAGTGGACGCTGACGGTGTATTTTTATGTTCCACTATGACCTTTGAAACCGTGCCCCTCAATAACATGTGGGTTTCTCAGTTATGGAAGTATGAAATATGAATAACTGGTGATTAATTTCTCCACTGCATAGCATCCCAGATTAGCAGTCCTCGCATCATGTTGTGATTTGCACTTTATCCTTTCTAATGCTGCATATTAACTAGTAAGTTACTTAGGTTTGTAGGAGATTACTAGGCAAACAGTTTGAGCCCTTACAAGCCTAGCCAATATAGCCCAATTTTACCCAATATATGGCCCCTAGGGGGAAGAGGATGGTATGGTTTTGTGTCAGTGCCTTGAACATTTTACAAATTGCCCCTGTCCATAAGGCACATAGGCACTACCCCAGGTGTGAATTTGTGTTTCATCCATCCAAAAGCAATCCAGCACAAAGGAAGATAAAATCAATAGGCTTTATTGTGGCAACTCCATCATGCAAACCGGTTTCGGTTGAGAAACAAGCCTTCTTCAGTGCAATAGAAAATTCAATTAGAGCACATCCTAGTGTCTGCTTATATATCACCAAATTTGAAAGAGATACATACAATACAAACCAAATAAATGAGAGGCAGAACCCCCAAAACAAAATTGAATTCAACCTAACTCATTAAGACCAGGTCTGAATAAAGCTCCCAGCCTGGTGATCCAAGAGGATTCCATATTATTTAATATATCATGCCAACCTGCTTTGGAAGTTCTATGCATTTTAATTTTGTCTATTATAATAAACTTGAATTTTGCAGTTTGATGTGTAATGGTGTGTTTGTAAAGGGCGTTAGAAACTCTTTTATTTCTGAACTCACTTAGGTGTTCGCTTATGCGGTGTCTAAACGGTCTGGATGTTTGGCCCACATAAAAAGACGAGCATGGGCAAGTAGCTAAATAAATTACCCAGTCACTGCTGCAGTTAGCAAAAATTCTAATCTCATACACTTTGGAAGTGTTGCAGCTGGTAAATTCTTTACTTTTAAAGATATGTGTACATGCACTGCAGTGAGCACAAGGAACACAACCTACCAAAGAGTCACCAAATAGTGTTTTCTGCAATGGGATGGGTGGGTTATGACGTTTATAATGGGTAAGATGTGAAATGATGGTTCTACCTCTACGTTAGGAAAAAGCACATCTATCTTGTAATATCCCATTTAAATGTTCATGCGCCCGTAGAATATCCCAATGATTATTAATGATATCCCTAAATCTTGGGGTATTACTTCCAAATGTGGTGACTAGTCTGATAGGTTGGGATGCCTGTGTATTGTGTCCAGTGGTACCATGTTGGTATTCCAAAAGTTGTGATCTCTGCATACGATTGACTTGGGTTGCAGTTTGGTTAATGCGATCTTTGTTATAACCTCTGGTTATCAGCCTCATTTCACACTGAGCTAATTGAAGGAAGGACACTGAGGAAACTCAGAGCTATAATATATAACATTAAGTGTCCTGTATTTTGTTTATTTTGTTCTTTATTTCTTTATTTATAGCACTTTGTGTACAGTGTATTTTTCTAGCTAGTTTCAGTGTGTGTGAGGTATTAACTGGAAATTGTCTACTTTTATTAAGCATCTGTTGGGTTGTTTGTTTCTGATAACTTGTTGCAGTTAAACACTTTTTTTTTCTAGAGGCTCCTTTAGCTGTTTAAAACTTTCATTTAAAGGCTCACTGCTGCTTTTCAGCTGTGAGAAACATTTCTGCAGTTTGTTCTAAGTAGTGGGGATATTTGTAGCATTTCCATATTCAGGCTTGTATTTGGGCCTAGTGTTTGTGGAGTCTGTGTGTCTGAGCACATATTCAGGGACATCTTGGTTTAGCCAAAGCCATCAGACATTTCAGTGAGAGAGAATTGTTTGAGGTCATTGGCTGACTGAGGTCACCTGGACTACAGCCTAGACTAAGCACCTCATTGGTTCTTTTGAGATTTCTTTCTTAAAAGCTGTCTCAGGTTTCAACTTTCTGTTACCTAAGAAGTTCAGTTGCGAGTGTTCTGCCATTTCACACTGAGCTAATCGAAGGAAGGACACTGAGGAGACTCGGAGCTATAATATATAACATTAAGTATCCTGTTTTTTGTTTATTTTGTTCTTTATTTCTTTGTTATTTATAGCACTTTGTGTACTGTGCATTTTTCTAGCTAGTTTCACTGTGTGTAGGGTTACCACCTGTCCCTCTTTGCGAGGGACAGTCCCTCTTTGGGCATTTGTGTCCTGCAAAAAAACCTACAAAATGGCAAATGTCCTGACATTTTAGGACAAAAAATATTTCCCAAGTTTTCTTTAATAGCTGCGTACATCAGTTATTTTGTATCTGAAACACCTAAATGTTATATGAAACAGCAAAAGCAACTCAAATGCTATAAGAATTAGTTTTTATTTGTGCAAAAAAGTGAAGTTCTGTACTTTGCCCTGGCTATGTATATGTTTTGACCTTCAAAATCTTACATTTCTAGAACAAATTTCCCACTTTGGGCATCTGAAAAGGTGGCAACCCTAACTGTGTGTGAGGTATTAACTGGAAATTGTCCACTTTTATTAAGCATCTGTTGGGTTGTTTGTTTCTGAGAACTTGTTGCAGTTAAACTCTTTTTTTCTAGAGGCTCCTTTAGCTGTTTAAAACTTTCATTTAAAGGCTCACTGCTGCTTTTCAGCTGTGAGAAACATTTCTGCAGTTTGTTCACACCCTCCCTCCCTGTTGGTATAGTGTTTTTGTAGTTGGTGGCTTTGCAGTTGCCCGCCCCTAGTGTAAATTTGATCTGGGACCCTCCTCCCAGTCTAGTGTCATTACCTCATTCTACCCAGTACAGGGAGAACATTTGAGAAAGCCAATCAGCTTAGTTTCTGCTAGTCCTTTCTCTCTCTCCACTAAAAAAAAAAAAAAAAAAAAAAAAAACTTTTTCTAAGTGTGTTTCCTGCCTTTCTTGTGGGTAGTCTAGCCTGGATATAGATTTGCTGTGTCCAGGACTATTTGTAGGCTTCTAGGGCCCAAGCCTTTCTGTGTTGGAGGGAAGCCTTCTAGCCTAATTTTGTTTCTTAGAACTAGCCAGTTTTTTGTTTCAGCACTTGTTCAGAACTTACTGTAAGCACTACATAAGCTACAAATTACTACAGCACTCAACTTTCCTCACTGTCTAGAGGAAAACAGTTTCTAGTACTTAACAAATAAGCACCTATCCAGGCATGTCTAAGGGTCAGCCCCCGGTGTTTTCTCCTGTCTACCTGATGAATCTGGGCATCTTGGGGCAATGCAGTAATTGCCTCATGTACACAGACAACCCTCTCCTCCTACCACCCAACACTACAACTTGTGAGAGATGCACTTATATAGCCAAACTGGAAGCAAAGCTCTCTTCACCCAAGACTGGACTAGACAGTCAAGAGGAGAAGGTAAACACTTGCACCACACCACACTCAGCACATAGTCCCTCAAAACCTACACCACCAAAACACACATAGAAACACAAAACACACACCTACATTCGCGGAGGCTCTCAGTAATAACCTGCCCAAGTAAGAGGGACCTCCAAAGCAGAAACACAAGCAACCTCCACCCCCCAACACAACCCAAATGACACATAGCCCACAAACTCAGTGTGCCACTCAACCACAGCCCATAAGGCATAACAACGTACCCAACACTCTAGTCATAGGTGACTCTATAGTCAGGCACACTGATGTTCCACTCACCAGGCTAAACAAGGAGAAAGTTACTGTCAGCTGCCTGTCGGGTGCCAGGATCCGCCACATAACGCATGCACTCAGGTCACTCCACAACAAGTACAAATATGACTCTGTCATTGTCCATGTTTGGTGTGAATGACCTGAGACGTACCTCCTTGGACTACATGAAAAGGGACATGGAGGAGATGTCAGATCTTGTAGCCCAGGCAGGTATGACCCTAGCCCTGAGTAGCATCCTGCCATCACCCAGAATGATATCACAGTACAAGGATAGAATGATTGACTTCAACAATTGGCTAAGCTTCTGGTGTCATTCTAAGGGGATCCAGTATCTGTCTGCCTGGATGACATGATCGACAAGCCACGATGCTTTGCCAGAGATGGCCTGCACCTGTCGCCCCTGGGATTCCAGATACTGGCTAAGGCTCTAGCCACCCCTATAGTGCCTTTTTTAGGCAAGGTTCAAATGACAAATTCACCACCCTAAAAGGTACAAGCAAGAAGAATCTGAGGGTATTGCTACTCAGTGCTAGAAGTCTAAACCTCAAAGTGCACTCTCTCGAGGCACTCCTTAAAATGGAGAACATCGACATCTGTGCAGTGACAGAGACCTGGTTCAAGGCTCCAGAGAGTACCCCTGCATTACCAGGCTATAATTCATACCACACCTTTCGGCCACCTAACCTGGACCGAAACACTAAAGGCGGAGGCGTGTCCATATTCATTAAGGATATCCACACCTCCAGGCTAGTTGCTTAGCATAATGCATCCGAGATTATCCAAGTGCAACTAACTCTGGGCAAGACCGCAATCCAAATTGTAGCTTGCTACAGATCCCCCACCATGCCCCAGGATTCCCACTCCTCATTTCTTAATACACTGGAAAATATTAGGGTACAACCTAACACCCTAATAATGGGTGATTTCAACTACCTTAGCATTAACTGGGAAAACTACTCATGTACCAGCTCTTGTGCTCAGCGTTTTATGGAATTCATAAATTCCAATGCCATGGATCAACTTATCCACACCCCCACCAGGGGCAGCAATATCCTAGACCTGGTTATTACCAACATGGGCAACCGGTGCTCCACACCAGAGGTCAATTCCTCGTTGGTCAGATCCGACCATAAGCTAATCACCCTAGACATCCACATCCCTCCCCCACCCCCCATTAGGGAAACCACAGTAAAAAATTTCTCCGCCAACTTCACGCTTCTTAAGACAGAAGTGGCAAACTTCACGACACCCATGCTGACGGACAATAGAGTATGACTGCTAACTCCTACACAAATGCACTTTATAAGCACTTACATGAGTGCATGGATCGTGCAATCCCTAACAGAACTAAGATGCTATCCTCCAAAAAAAGGAAGCCAATCTGGTGGTCCCCTGCCATAAACAAACTCTACAACAGAAGAAAGAAACTGTTGCAAAAAAGAGTAAAATCCCATGATTGGAGAAACTCCCTGGTCAGCTTCATTAAGAAGCTGAGATCCCTCATAAAATCCTCCAAAGCTAGTTATGAAAACAAAATCGCCACTGACTCTAAAGACAACCACAAAGTATTCTATAGCTATGTCAAGAATCTCAATGGCAACACTCGGATCTGCTCTGAGTTGCAGCACAATGGCACTAAATATACAGAACCAACGGATATTGCCAACATCCTGGCAGATAGGTTCAGTGCTAACTTTACCCCTCTGTCATCCCCTAAAGGGCCCATCTCTATACCAGAAGAATGCAAAGTTCCTGTAATCACGGCTGCACAGGTAAAAAATACACTATCCAAAGCCAAGAAGACAGCATCCATGGGACCTGACGACATCCCAGGCTGTGTTCTGCATGAACTACAGAACGAACTGGCACCCCACCTAAGTACCATGTTCAATCATAGCCTCACCTCAGGCTATGTGCCTACTGAATGGCGCACATCCACAAAGGGGGAGCCACCACAGACCCCGGAAACTACCGCCCCATTAGCCTAACGAGCCTGGTCTGCAAGACTATGGAGCATATCATCGTGGAACTTATAAACAATGACATTGGTAATCTCCAAACTCAGGACCCCACCCAGTTAGGGTTTGTAAAAGGCAGATCATGTCTCCTAAACCTGATAGACTTCTTTGAAGCAGTCACCAAAGCCGTAGATGAGGGTAAGGTGGTTCACACAGCCTATTTAGATCTCGCCAAGGCTTTTGACACCATCCCCCACTCTGGAATTATAGATAAACTCATTAAACTAGGTATAAATCCCTATGTCACAAGATGGGTTGCCAACTGGCTCACTGACAGAACCCACACTGTGAAAGTAGCAGACTTCAAATCCAGTTTCAGACCAGTGACAAGTGGAGTACCACAGGGTTCAGTCCTGGGTCCTTTACTGTTTGGTATCTACTTCTCTGAAGTACAGGCCAACACAGAAGGTCTTTGGCTAACAAAGTTCGCAGATGACTGCAAACTAGGAGCCATAATCAAAACTCCAAAAGATGTGGACATCCTACAAAAGGGTCTTGCTGAGACAGATGCCTGGTGTCAAACCATGGCCTCAAGCTCAATGCCAAAAAGTGCATTGTCATTCCTTTTGGTAAACACTCAATTTCCCATGAACTACCACATAGGTGGTAGTCTACTTAACACCGAAAGTGTGATAAGAGACCTTGGGACACAGGTGGACAGTAGTCTCTCCTTTGATAATCACATCGCCACAGTAGTCAGGAAATCCTTCTATGTGGCACACCTCATCACAAAAGGTTTCTCATCCAGGAAAAAAGAGGTCATTGTTCCCCTCTACTCGTCACTCATTAGACCCATTATAGAGTACAATGCCCCTTTTGGTATGTACCTCTCAAGACATCTACAACAACTGGAAAGGCCACAGAAATACCTCACAAAGAGGATTACCGGCCTCAAAGAGATGCCCTATGCAGACAGTCTCAAAAAACTGCAGCTTTACTCCGTTGCATATCTCCTACTCAGAGGTGATCTCTGCCTAACACACAAAGCTATGTCAAACCCAGAGCTTTTAGACATGCTCCACTTAAAGAAATCCCAATCCATACGAGCTACACGCTCTAGGGACCTAAACCTCGTCACCACAATAAACAGAACATGCTGGAGGGATAGATTCCTGTCCCAGAGACTTCCCATACTCTGGAACAAACTACCTATCGATATCAAACAAAGCTCCTCATTAGCACTGTTCAAGAAAAATCTTGATGATTGGATGGGAGATAGGAAATTCACCCTGGGGATCACTTCTGTGGCTCTGCTTGACAGTGGCACAGGAAAATAATTTTCTTGGGTGGCGAAAGCCAGGGTACCTTTGGCTAGGCTTATATAGGCCCTAGGGCCAATAGCCTAGTACCTAGCTATGAACTATGTTAGGTCTTGTTGACACACCTGGTGAGATTGTTCCGAAGAGCATATAAGCTTAATACGTAGGAATTGGGACTTTGGGATGATGTTGATGAAATGGCGGGGGTGGTGGCTAGAGGCATGAAGTAAAGTGTTGTATTTTGGAAATTTTCTGTGTACCCGAGTTTCCAACGTGTGGTCTACTTGTCTAGTAACAACGACATCCAAAAAGATTATTTGTTGATATTCAATGTTTAAAGTAAAATGAATATCCCATCTATTGCTATTAAGAAATGTAACAAATTCATGTACCAGTGTCGCATCACCCCGCAATACCATCCAACAATCATCCAGATAACGTCTCCAAATGTCTAACTCAACTAAAAAGGAGTTATTGTTGGTGTCATAAATAAATCGCTCTTCAAAAAGCCCCATAAATAAGTCAGCATAAATGGGAGCAAAAGATGCTTCCATGGCTGTACCTCTAACCTGCCAATAAGGCTGGCCATCAAAGTAGAAAATGTTTTTGGTAACTGCAGCAGTGACTGGGTAATTTATTTAGCTACTTGCACGTGCTCATCTTTTTATGTGGGACAAACATCCAGACCGTTTAGACACCGCATAAGCGAACACCTAACTGAGATCAGAAATAAGAGTTTCTAACGCCCTTTACAAACACACCATTACACATCAAACTGCAAAATTCAAGTTTATTATAATGGACAAAATTAAAATGCATAGAACTTCCAAAGCAGGTTGGCATGATATATTAAATAATATGGAATCCTCTTGGATCACCAGGCTGGGATCTTTATTCAGACCTGCTCTTAATGAGTTAGGTTAAATTCAATTTTGTTTTGGGGGTTTTGCCTCTCATTTATTTGGTTTGTATGCATCTCTTTAAAATTTGGTGATATATAAGCAAGACACTAGGATGTGCTCTAACTGAATTTTCTATTGCACTGAAGAAGGCTTGTTTCTCAGCCGAAACCGGTTTGCATGATGTAGTTGCCACAATAAAGCCTATTGATTTTATCTTCCTTTGTGCTGGATTGCTGTTGGATGGACAATATGCTTATGGTATAATCCGTGCACTTGGTCTACCCTGCGTGACTTTGGTTTATTCCTTGTTTAATTCATTTACACGCTGGAGACGCTTGGGAAGAATGGCAGCATAAATCAGTGGCTCTACACACATCATTTGTTTTCTTATCTGTCCAAGTCATAATACCGTGTGTTACAGATATTTTCCTTCGTATTTGGGACTTTTTACAACTTTTGGCCGTTTGATTATTGCAGTTGCAGTGTGTTCGGCTTTTGGATGCAAGTATCAGCGGTTTGGATGTATATGGGTTGTGATATTTTCTAGTTCGGTTATTATATTAAATCCGGACATATAACCACATTTTCTACAACTACCATCTGATCCTGGCATTATATTTTAAGGTGAGACGTTGCTATAAGTCATGCTCATTTTGTGCGGCTCTGGGCCTTCAAGCCGGGATCTGTGGTGAATGTTTCAGTTGACCGTTGCATTTTTCATGCATAGGAACTTTCATTAGACACTGGGACCAATTTATAACATTGGCGGAACATTGTTTTTCAATTTTTTTCATTTTGTCGGAATATATCTTTTACATACATATATTACTTGGAATGTTATGTTGTGTCAAAACTTCTTTTGGGCTTATCTGAAACACATATTTTTTGTGTATCGGATTCCATCTGTTTTTTTTCTACAATATATGCAATAGCTGTTAGGACATGGTAGCTATTTGTCTATTTGGTGCATAATTTGGTGGATCCATAGATACGATCTAAGAAGGAAGCCATTTTGTCAAACTAACGTCGAACGCCAGACAAACTACATCATTTGGAGCCACACATGTTTTTGGATAGGAATTGGACTGATTATTTCTTTTTTGAACACTTTCTACTAAACGTTGGACATTTGGCAAGTTTGCTCTTTGAAATTTGTTATATATGAATGTCATTTTTTCTACAAGTTATATATGTATACATATGTTGTTTTCTGACAGGGATATTCAATATGCCTTTTTTGATCAATATATGGGCTGTACACTCGTATACTAGCTAGATAACAGTACTAGTATTTCATACTTGTGCTTGACCAAAAGTATGTATATTTATAACATCTTTAAAGTATGTTGATATCGAAATCTAGTCAGCAGCATATCGTCCGTTCATTTATTTAAATTCTGATGAGTTACTAATACACGGGTTTAGGAAACTCAAAAAAAGGTTGTTCATGCTCTGCTGAGATAGGCATGTTCCCTTTTTTATAAAACATATATACAGAGTATTTGGTTAGGTGAAGTTTTCATCTACTAGTAGTTGAGACGAAGGTCTGCTACTTATTTTGGGACATTAGTCCATTCCATACTGCAGACTCTGATTGATTTGGTATATTGTTTCCCGTCTTGTTTAAGATCAGCATTTGTTGCGACCAATAGGTCCCATATTAGCACTTTTTCCAATTATTCTATGAACGCTGGCCAATAACTCGAGCACAAAAGACTTATATTATGCCAATATAATATACAAACACTGTATATATTTATTTGGTTTTATATATACCATCTCGTATATTTTTTATATTTGTTTCTACTTTCAGTTGTGTATATCTATATTGATACATTGGCACAAGAACAACAAGATTATTTTATAGTGGTTCTTCACCCGACACTATGGACCTTTCAGGTATTTTACAGGGTTTATCTGCAGTTAAAGATAATTTAGATGTGTTCAGCCTAACGCCACTACTGACATGGTGGATGCCAAATATCTCTGTGGTGTACTATTTCAAAAATTAACCAAGAACATGAGATCTCTAAGGGCCAATATATGGCATCTCAAGTTGTTTAAAGCTTATAAATTAAAAAACATTACACCACGAGGATTAAGAATCCGAATTCAACCACTTGTGGGTGTTATTGATGACCAACTTTCTACAGATTGGGCACAAACACAACACCAAGCATCAATGTTATTTGTAGACACTCTGGTTACTTATGAAAGGATGATAGAAAGCCAGACCTTAGAAATTAATGCCAATTGTCAAGAAGCCAAGGAATATGAGTCTGAAAGCTTCTTTAATAACTATTTGGCCAATTTAGCCATGGATCTAGCTACATTAGAGGAACAACTTATCAAAAAGAAAACTCAGAAATTTCAAAGAGACATTGCTGACTATGAGAAGGGCAAACCTTTTGTCATCCAAAAAAGTGTTTGATTTTCTGACCCCAGTTATAGATCCACCAGTAGGAGGAAGAGACCAAGATCCATACTAAGAAAAACTATGCAGTCACCAAGTGGCACGTTAGAGGGTGAATCATCCTCTGCCACTGATTTTGATTGCCCTTCTAACCAAGAATCTCCAGTGGCTAAACGTAAACAACCTTCAGACCCTTTAGGTCCAAAAAACG
The DNA here is from genome assembly GCF_019279795.1 of Protopterus annectens. Classification (NCBI taxonomy): domain Eukaryota; kingdom Metazoa; phylum Chordata; order Ceratodontiformes; family Protopteridae; genus Protopterus; species Protopterus annectens. Next base: position 681,823,794 of record NC_056734.1, on the reverse strand, counting down.
GAGAGGGGGGAGAAAACACAGAAAGAAGCACACAACATACAGCAATTGTTGCAGAAGATTGTGACTCAATAGATAATGTACACAACATTTCCTCATACGAACTGTCAAATGTTCACAATAAAATATTGAATAAGGGTCTCAATTTTGTACCTACGTCTTTTGTTCCTGAGCATGTTTTAGTCAATGAAGTGAATGATTTTTGCAGACTACTTAACCTGAAAATATTTTTTTCAGATGAAGAAAACACTCAAAGATCTATTGGGTTTCAATTTGGGAGGTCCAGTTTTCAACCTCCCATGGACAAACATGTAGCTATATTCAAGGAATGCGTTCTCAAGGATTTGCATTTTTCTCAGGGTTATCAGCCTATTCGGCACAACCTGACCAAACAGGAACAGCAAGCATTAAACAAACTTAGTTTCAATCACAATATAGTCATTCTACCAGCTGACAAGGGAGGAGGTATTGTAATAATGGATTGGGAGCTGTATCAGGCGGAGGCGCACAAACAACTATCTGATGCCCGTTTTTACGTACACATGGGGGTGGATCCCACACCCAATTTCAAAAAACATATTGATACATTTCTTGATCTAGCCATGGAGGAGGGCATCATTAACCAACATGCATGTAAACAACTTAAGGTCTCTGACCCGATTCCTCAATACTTATATTTACTCCCCAAGATACATAAACATCCCACATGCCCACCAGGTAGACCGATTGTATCTGGTAAGGGGTCTCTTACTGAATCGTTGTCAGCTTTCCTGACATATTATCTAAAACCATTACTATCCTTGGTTAGGTCCAGACACAAAGACACCACGGAATTTTTGAATATTGTTTGGGATACACAATTGGAACCAGAATGGTTTCTCTGCACGCTGGATGTCACCTCCCTTTACACCAGTATACCACATGGTGCTGGATTACAGGCCATCGAATATTGGTTAGAGAAATCCCAATTATACACTCCTGGCTTCAATAACTTTTTACTTAAGCTAACAGAATATGTTTTGACCAAAAACATTTTCTACTTTGATGGCCAGCCTTATTGGCAGGTTAGAGGTACAGCCATGGGAGCATCTTTTAATCCCATTTATGCTGACTTATTTATGGGGCTTTTTGAAGAGCGATTTATTTATGACACCAACAATAACTCCTTTTTAGTGGAGTTAGACATTTGGAGACGTTATCTGGATGATTGTTGGATGGTATTGCGGGGTGATGCAACACTGGTACATGAATTTGTTACATTTCTTAATAGCAATAGATGGGATATTCATTTTACTTTAAACATTGAATATCAACAAATAATCTTTTTGGATGTCGTTGTTATTCGACAAGTAGGCCACACGTTGGAAACTCGGGTACACAGAAAATTTCCGAAATACAACACTTTACTTCATGCCTCCAGCCACCACCCCCGCCATATCAACAACATCCCAAAGTCCCAATTCCTATGTATTAAGCGTATATGCTCTTCGGAACAATCTCACCAGGTGTCAACAAGACCTAACAAACAGGCTGATAACCAGAGGTTATAACAAAGATTGCATTACCCAAACTGCAACCCAAGTCAATCGTATGCAGAGATCACAACTTTTGGAATACCAACATGGTACCACTGGACACAATACACAGACATCCCAACCTATCAGACTAGTCACCACATTTGGAAGTAATACCCCAAGATTTAGGGATATCATTAATAATCATTGGGATATTCTACGGGCGCATGAACATTTAAATGGGATATTACAAGATAGATGTGCTTTTTCCTACCGTAGAGGTAGAACCATCAATTCACATCTTACCCATTATAAACGTCATAACCCACCCATCCCATTGCAGAAAACACTATTTGGTGACCCTTTGGTAAGCTGTGTTCCTTGTGCTCACTGCAGTGCATGTACACATATCTTTAAAAGTAAAGAATTTACCAGCTGCAACACTTCCAAAGTGTATGAGATTAGAATTTTTGGTAACTGCAGCAGTGATTGGGTAATTTATTTAGGTACTTGCACGTGCTCGACTTTTTATGTGGGACAAACATACTGACCGTTTAGACACCGCATAAGCGAACACCTAAGTGAGATCAGAAATAAGAGTTTCGAACGCCCTTTACAAACACACCATTACACATCAAACTGCAAAATTCAAGTTTATTATAATAGACAAAATTAAAATGCATAGAACTTCCAAAGCAGGTTGGCATGATATATTAAATATGGAATCCTCTTGGATCACCAGGCTGGGAGCTTTATTCAGACCTGGTCTTAATGAGTTAGGTTAAATTAAATTTTGTTTTGGGGGTTCTGCCTCTCATTTATTTGGTTTGTATGTATCTCTTTCAAATTTGGTGATATATAAGCAGACACTAGGATGTGCTCTAATTGAATTTTCTATTGCACTGAAGAAGGCTAGTTTCTCAGCCGAAACCGGTTTGCATGATGGAGTTGCCACAATAAAGCCTATTGATTTTATCTTCCTTTGTGCTGGATTGCTTTTGGATGGACAATATGCTTATGGTATAATCCGTGCACTTAGTCTACCCTGCGTGACTTTGGTTTATTCCGTGAATTTGTGTTTCCCCATCCATTGATCCAAATTGCATTTAAAGAGGACCAGGGAAGGGCTCTGCTTAATGTGAGTAGTAAGCCTGTTCCAAAAAAGGGGCAGTCTGTGAGACACCTCTGTCTCTCCAGAATGTTTTGTTTGAGTTGAGTAAATTTAGATCCCTAGATTAGGTGACCCTTATGCTGTTTGACTTGCGGATGTGTGGTAGCTCCATCGAGGCTGGATTTGTGCCTTGTAGGTCAGCCATAGGTTACCTCTTAGGAGACTGAGAAAAGGGGCAGGACCTTTAGTCTGTCTTCTTAAGACCTGTATTTACTTTGTGAGGATCCTCTGTGGTTATTCCAGCTGTTGTAAATGCCTAGTCAAATACATGCCAAATAGCACATCGTACTCTGTTATTGGTCTAATGAGGGCTGAGTACAGTGAGACTATAATTTTATTGGATCCAGATGCCATACCTTTACTTAAAAGTTGTGCCACATAGAATGACTTATGGCATTTGTTTACTGGGAAAGTCTGACTGGGTCATGAGGTACCCATTTTCAGTGGTGGCTCTGGGAAGAAAAGTTCCAGATACATATGGTTAACATAATGAAAAACTACACAGACATAAAGTCATAACATTCAAGCACATTTGAAAAACTACAGATTAGTTTGTCAGAGTAAAAACTCAACAGACATAATAGTCATAGTGCTCAATCATAAATTTATATGGAAAACCTGATAATGGGAAAATGCAGCATTATTTAGATAATAGGTGATTATCATAATCTTCTTCTTTCAGCTTTTCCCGGTTAGGGCTCGCCACAGCGGATCACCTTGTCCGCTCATGATTGGCAGTGGAGTTTTACAGTGTCAAGTTGCCAGCCCAGCGCCCAACCTTCCACAGAAGGCACACACACGCACACACTTACACCTAGGGCCAATTTAGTGTCCAATCCTCCTGCAGCATGTCTTTGGAATGTGGGAGGAAACCGGAGCACCCGGAGGAAACCCACGCGACCACAGGGAGGACATGCAGACTCCGCACAGAAGGCACCCCAGTCGAGGATCAAACCGGAGAACCTCTTCAGGTGATTATCATAATGATTATTAATATTCTGGAGGTCATGAAATATGGTAACAGATTATGCTATTGAAGGTGTAGGATAGTAGGAGTAGAGCAGGGTAGGGTGTGATGGAGGGGATAGTAGGAATAGATGTGGAAAAGGTATGTGTGTAACCTCAGGGGAGTATGTGTAGAGGATAGGTGGTTAGGATAAGTTAGTGGGGATAGAGAGAGCAGAGGTAGAAAAGGTGTAAGATTACCTTAGCTTGGGCTCATACAAGAGCAAATCCAAGTTTTGATGAAGTATTCTTTTATATAGGTTTTGAAGGAGTGTAGGTTAGTAGCAGTTTTGATAGTTAAAGGAAAAGAGTTCCATAGTTTTGCCACTGAGCAGAAGTAAAAGCTTAGGCCCAGGATTTTGTTAGGTTTATAAGTTGTGAGGAGATATTTGTCTTCAGATATGAGATGTTTATTTTGGATATAAAAGTTGATTAATGGGCTAGGAGCAGGACAAACTAGTGGGTTGTGGATGATTTTGTATACTGTAGTAAGTTGCATGTATTGGAGGTAGAGGGGGAGTTCAAATCATCTTAGGGAATGTAGGCCTGTACAGTGATGCATTAGAGGTGTTGCATTTATGGCAAATTTGGCAATTTTGTTATAGCAGGTTTCTAGCCTTTTCTGAAGGAGGTCTGTAAGTTTGTCAGAATTGTGGACCCATATAACAGTGAGGGGAAGAGGAAGGTTTTGGCCAGGGTAATTTTGGTAGCTGCTATGAGAAAGTTTTTATTCCTGTATAGCATGGCTAGTTTTTGGTGTTTTTTATCTTGATACTGTTTTGTATGTGTAGGTCAAACTTGAGATTGCCAGTTGTGACACCTAATAGTTTGGTATGCTGAACCAGTTCAGTTTCAGTATTGCTGACTGAAAAGATCTTTAAGTTTGGAGCTATGGGGTTTGTGGATGAAGAGTTGGAGCTTAGGAGTTCAGCATTGGAAAGCCAAGTTTCTATGGAAATGGAAGAGAAAGCTTATTGTGTTGTGTGTTCTTTGTGAGGTAGTGTGTCTGATACGCAGATGATGCTAGAGTCATGTGCATATTGGATTAGAGTACCTTCACTGGGGGGATGTCTGTAAGTTATTGATGAAGACATTAAATAGTAATGGGCCAAGGATGGATCCTTGAGGTACACCTGTGATGGCGATATGATATGGGGAGATAGAGCCCTGCCATTTTACTGCTTGCTGCCTGTCAGCTAGGTAGCTAAAAAAAACACTGAAATGAGGAGGTTAGACCAATGCTGAAAAGTGCTTTAAGGAGTTTGAGGTGAGATACCATGTTAAATGCTTTTGACAAATTCAGAAATACTACAGATAATAGTTTGCCAGTGTCACCAGCTTTGTTGACAGAGTCCATGAAAGATGAGGCTATTGAGGTGCTGTGTGTAGGTCTAAAGCCATGTTGAGTGTGGGAAAGTAGGTTGTCACGTATAAGATGATGGAGAAGTTGTAGGTGCACCCATTTTCCTAGAATCTTAGGGGGGGACAAGATTTGATGTAAAGGGATAATGTGTGATTTTTTTCCATAGGTTAGGGACATGTGATTCAGCTATGAATCTATTAATTAAGATGCTAACAGGAAATGCTGTTGCCTCTGCAGCAAGCTTTAGGTATTCTGGTGGGAGCTTTATTGTTGAGGTTGAGCAAGATTTCAGTTTTTGTAGTATTTTTTTATTTGAGATAAAGGGGTGGGGCTGAAAAGTAAGCTGGGGATGGTTTGGTTTTTGGTTGAGTGAGGGATTGGTTGAGTGTGTGTATATTGTGTGGAGTGTGTAGAAGTTAGTATTGGAGGCTTTTAGTAGTTGGGGTGTATGAGTTGGGTTTACTTTTAGGTTAGCTATGGACTATAAAGTATGTGTTGAATTTGGTGGCTGCTTGAAGAGGTGGTATGTTGGGGTATGGATTGGGATTTTTATTTCTTGGGTTCAGTAGTGACATTACAGAGGACCAGAATTTCTTAGGGTTGTTTTTGTCATTATCTTGAATGTAGGAATAGTATGATTTTTTTTTGTCATGCAATATTTGTCTTTTTGTTTGATTGTGGAGTTGTCTATATAAAAAGATTTATGTATTTTTTATTCTTTAGCCAGGCAGTCCATCCTTTGTTTCCTGTCTTTCATTAGAATTTTACATGATTTGGTGAACTATGAGGCATGGTTATTTTTTATTCTTTTTGTTTGCTGAGGGGCTAGGGAGTTGAGAATGCTTAGGAAGGTGCTGTTGAAATGTTCAGCTCTATCATTAATGGAACGTCTTTTTTTTTAGGATGAACCAGTCGGTATCTTTTAGAAATTAATTAAATACCTCATTGCTGAATTTTTGTAGGTTGCATATAGTTTTGAACTTGTGCTGCTTTGTGAGTTGAGTAATAGTCCTGTGAGTATGGGCTGGTAGGTGGTCACCTGAGGAGTCGGGGAGTGTGCCTGAGGATGCAATGTTAGAAGGGTTCAAGACTAGTATCCAGTCCAGGATGGAGTGTTGGCTGTTATTTTTTCTATATCTGGTAAGAGTATTTATAAGTTGAGTAAAGACCTACTGTTTGTTGGGTGGAGTGAGGTTAGCATCTGCCAGTAAATTTTACCATCCCCTAGGATAATGATTTTGTGTGGTATTGTTTCAGATGTCCAGGCTAGAATATTTTTTAGAATGGGAATGTTTTGCCCAGGAAGGATGTATAAAACTATGCAGATATTCTTAGATGAGTTGAGTTTTAGAAAAGTTATAAGGATTTCGTCTGTGCAGAATTTTGTATAGTATTTGAGTATGGGGAAACTATCAAGTTATTAGGAAAAATTAGGGCTATTCCGCCACCTTTTCATGAGCTCTGTCTACTCTGATAATGCTATAACCAGGGGGAAGAATTTCAGTATCTTTTTATTTCTGGTTTTAGCCAAATGTCTAATAGCAAGGATATCTGGGTTAGTGTGTGTTAACCAGGCATGAGAATGTCTGTTCATTGCACATGCTCCTATTATTAAGAGTGATAAGTTTTAGTTTTTTTGTCTGTAGTAGGAATGGGACCTGGGTTGAAGTGAATGTCCCTGATGCCGATTTGTTTTTGGGTATTTGTATTAGTTTTAGGTTGTAGTGGTTTGTATTGAGGACTTTAAGGTGGGAACAGAAGATCAGTGTTGGTGTTATTTGGGAGAAGCTTGCGGTGGAGGGATTGTGTGGTGGTGATGAGGTAATAGTTGAGGTATGCTTATGTAGTAGTGTTGCCAGAAGAGTTGTCAGGGTAGAAAGAAGGAAGAGAAATGAGAGGCATGAATAAAATAGCATGATTGGTGCAGAGTGAGATAGCTTAAATAGAAGTAGAGTGGGAATTAGGGCTGCTGGAAGTGAAGCAGTTATCAGTTGTAGGGGGTAGAGTAAGTGAAAATACTGTGGGATAGTAGTGTAGACAAAGGGTGTTTGTGGTTAGAGTAATATGGATGAGGTGTGGGAGGGGGTGTTTTGTAGTAGCCTGGATTGTAGCTGGAATTGGAGGGAGTTTGCAGGAGGTTGAGCTAAAGGAATTGTATAAAGAGAGTGTCAGGTTGTCGTATCTGCTCTGGAATGTAAGGAATAAAGGGATATTAAAGGCTGGAGTATAATGATGTAGTCAAAATAAGAAAAATGAAGGTTTAAATAGGAAAAGGATTTAATGTGGAATAGATGGCCACTTTTTGGGAGGGTGTTATAAATGGATATAGTTCAAAGCTATCCAGGAAGGAGAGATGGTTGGGGAATGGGGCTAAAAATTAAAAAAAAAAAAAAATAAGGAAGTAGAAAACAATAAACAGAAGTGTATGTATAGAAGTAGTAAGGTGATTTGGGGAAGGCTTTGGAAGAAGTCACAAGTGAAATGTGTATGTAGGAAATATAATATTTAGAGTAAGAGGGGGTAGAGCAAAGCGAAGCCGAGTGGGCCTCCTACCCTCAGTTCAATTTATAGGTCACTTTTGTAAATGTGAGCAATCGGCTTATAGCCAGGACAAAGCAATTAACAAAGAGATACAAGTGAAAAGTTTTTCCGTCATTTCCTGAGGCTAAATACCTGGCATAGGCAGTATAGTCTACTGGTCAAGCAAAAGGAGACAGTGCCCAACTTAGTAAGAGGTCCTACTTTTTCACAAAGCATACGCAGCAAGGTTCTTCATGAAAAATATACTTACATGAAACAGTGACAAAAGTCTCAGTAAACTAGTTATATTGCGACAGTAAAGTTGGTATTTGTTACACAAAAAAGGAATTGAGGAAGGACTGCAGCAAGTCATAGCAAGAAAATACAGGGGAAATAAGGGAGTAGAGTGATGGTAAAGTGTATGCGTGTAAGCTCCAAAGTAGTTGTAGCAGAAAGTATACTGATAGAACCACAGTAATGCAGTGATACATCTGTATTAAAGAAATTATCACAACATGGCACTACACTGATAGGCCCAGTGTAACACCATCACTTAGTATAATTCATGGGATTAACCAGTACGTCAAAACAGTATTTTTTTATATACACACACACGCACGCACATGCACGTTATCCAATCTGAATGAAATTGTTACAAATATAGCACATCACCAAAGTCTTTACACGGTCTTAGAACGCATAGAAATGTAATAACATATGACACATACCTGCTCTATGAAGGAAGATAGTGACTGAATGTAAGAAGAAACATCACTGAGGGTATTTTTAGCAATAATTCTACTGTGTGGCAAATACCTTGGCCAGGTCTAGGTAGGCTGTATGTACTGTTTTACCCTCATCCATGGCCTATGTGACTGTCTCAAAGAAATCCACCAGATTCAGTAGGCATGATCTGACCTTGACTGAGCCGAATAGGGTCAAGTTCAGTGTTTGCAGGTTTCATGTGTCATTATTTATCAGGTCTGTGAATATTCCTTCCATGGCCTTGCATACAAGACTAGTCAAACCTATGGGTCTGTAATTTCCCTGGTCAGTAGATGGTTTCCCTTTATGCAGAGGGATGACTATTACTGCCCCCTTCTGGCCTCATGTGTGGTTCATCTTCCTATGGTCTTATCGCAGATGTGCTCCATGGATTCTGGAGCCCAATCAGGATCACCTTACTCACCCATCAGAATCTTAGCATCCCAATCTCCACGCCCTCAAACTGACCATATGGTTTCTCTAATTCCAGTGATAGTAAGACAGTTCAGGCTTTCCTCCCCAGTCTCTAACATAATTTTAGCCTCCCAGAAGTCTTCCACTAAAAAAGTATACAGCAGTAAATGGAAAAGGTTTTCTGTACGGGCTTCCAAAGGGAACATCGATCTGCTTTCAGACCCTATTCCAGCCATTCTACTTTTTCTCAGTACTCTTTTTCAGAGAAGGAGCTAGTTTTTCTACCATTAAATTGCAATTAGCTGCACTATCCAGTTTTCATACAGGAAATGAGCTTTCTTCTCTCTCTGCTTCTAGACTATGTTACCTTTATGAAAGGAATTTTCCTCCTCAGACCTCCCATAAGGGATCCCTCCCCTCCTTGGGATCTCCTGATAATTCTCCAAGGGTAGACTCAAAAGTCCTTTGAACCAGCAAACCGTTGCAATTTGAAATATCTGTCTTTGGAAACAATCCTGTTGGTAGCCATTACATTGGCAAAGAGAATTTCTGAATTACAAGCCTCGTCAGTGAAGCCTCCTTATATCATCTTCCATAAGGACAGAATGTCATTGCAAACAAATCCTTTCTTTATGTCCAAGGTAGCTGCTGAATCTAACATCAACCAGTCCATTCAGCTGTGTTCTTTCCCAATTTTTCCAACAAGGGCGAATAAATGCTTCATATTCTTGATCTTCATAGACAGTTACGTTTTTGTCTTCACAGAATGAAACAGCACAGGAAGTCTGACCAGCTTTTTTTTTTTGGCCTTTTCTGCCAATCACCTGGGTCTGGCAGTTTCTAAAAGTACTCTGGCCAGATGGATTGCGAATTGTATTTCATTGATTTACTCTGAGAAAGGTTTGGAATTGCCTCGTACTCCTAGAGCCTGTTCTATTAAATCTGTGGCAACTTCAGCTGCTTTTTCTTCCAGAGCTTCAATCGATTGATATTTTGTGCTGCAGCTACATGGTCAAAGACTCGTACTTTTGTTACATACTACATACTACAAATTGGATATTATCTCTAGAAACGGAGCTTCCTTTGGTTTGACAGTGCTCCAGCATGTCCTTCCATAAGGGCCACCCAAGAGTTACATAGCTGGGAACTCTGACCCATCGGTGAGGAAGAATGAAAAGGACGACATCAGATTTAGAAGTTATGTACTTAACATAACTTGGCATCTGTGTTGTCCACTTTTATTCTTTCTTACTTTACCTCCCAAACCTCCCCCAACCAGTACTCCTAGAAGGACTTCTAGATGTCATAGGACCCTTAGGTTCCTGGTTTGAGCCTCAGCAGGATCTGCTTATTAGGTCAGGGCAGCAAACTCTGTCTTGGGAGTTGGGGATGGACTAGGGCATTATGGCTAAAGGGAGGCACTTGAAGCTTGGATCCAAAGTCTTGTAGCAAGTGGCCGAGTTGGTTCCATGGGTTGGATCCTAGATCCCATAGGTGAGCAAGAATGAAAATGGAAAACACATGCCAAGTTATCATAAATACATAACTTCTAATTTGTTTTTATTGTATTAAAAGTAAAAATAAATAAGTAAATAGAAGGAAATTGCATGGCATGTTACTTTTTTTTTTTTTTTTTAGGATTATAGGTATCTTGGACTTTAGACCACATCCTTGGTATCTGAGTGTGTTTTTCTTGCTATTCAGGTAGTACAGTTCTATCAAAATTATTACTTTAAGGTCTAGAACACTAACCGCTATAGTTTATGGATTGTACATAACCCTTGTTAGTTTTGTAATCATATTGGGTAGGAACTCAAGATTACAGTTCTGGAATTTTTTTTTGCTTTGATGCAGATCCAAATGTGCCACATGAAGAGCTTTAACTGAAAGGTGAAAACGTTCTTCATTAGATCACTGTTGTAACCTTAGCTATCTGGGGCATATTCTGACAAAGGTTTTGGACATCTGGCAAGCCTACAAAGCTTTGGGCTTCTTCCTTATTGTACATCTGCTGTTAGCAAACTTCTCATCTCTTTAGCTGTGTGTCACTGGCAGGCTTGAACTACAGTTTTGGGTAGATTAGTACCCACCATTGGGGAACCTTCCCTTTTTGTGCAGAAGTTTTATATTAAAAATTATCTTATGCCTTTCAAGAAGGGTCAATGTTATGTTAGTAGACTCTTTACAAGGACCCCATACTTGCTGTGTTTAGGTGTATGGTATAAAGTAAGATATTGTCAGATTTGCCTTTCCTTCACTCCTAAGATCATATGAAGTAGGTTGAATTTACTAAAAGTCTTTCTTGAGAAGTATGCACTTAAGGGATTTTGCAAGAAGGACCACAGAAATGGATTTTCTTTCAGCTGACCTCCCTCGGCAAGAAGAAAAGAAAACATCAAAAGAGATTTCAGAAGAGGTCTTGGAATTTCCCCTCTTTTCTGTGGTCTGCATCCGATGTCTTTCATAATTTGTCTTTGCAGACCTCAGTCAGTCAGCCCAGCTACCCCCTCTGTGTTTTCCATAAGGAGGCCATTAAGGCCTGGGAATTAAGCACATACTTTCATACCATCCATCAGACTAGTCTATATCAGAGAATAGAGAACCACAAGTTATTCTTAGGGTGAGGGAGGCATTCAGTAGGTACTGGTGAAGAAAGAACATCAGCAGCTCCATTATGGAGGTACTGTCTGTGTTTCACCACTAAAATTTTAAGACTAGAGACCCCACAAGAGGGGACCGACAGAGGCTAAACATTTTGTACCTTCATTTCACCCCTGTCTCTCCAGAAGGCTTCTCAAGAAATTGGTATAATTTTGAACAGGGACATTTTAATGCAATGCGGTCTTTCCAGCCTTCTCTTCCAACTTCTCTCCTGGTGAAGAGAGAGAGAGTGAGAAGTTTCCAAATCTGATGTTGAAGGTCTGGACTGTGGTATCCTTTCCAGCTCCTTGTGAGTCATACTCTGAAGAGAGACTGTTCAGGCTCTCCCAGTGAATAAATATCTTTTGAGGACACAGTTTCATGAATGAAAGAATATTTCAAAAGGGGAAGGTAAGGATGTGTCAGAATCTCAAACAAAAGTTACTTAATACGGATTCCTCAAAACCAGTAGTCATATCTCTGGTGTAGCAAAGGAATCCTCCTGATTCCCAAACCTCTGCCCACCCCCCCCAAAAAAAATCTGACAGATTCTACAGGGTACCTGCTGCACACAAATTCTGTTGTATATGTCCTGTGACGGATAATTTTACTGTTTATTTGGATGGGGAAATACTTTCTAAAGCCTTTACTGCTTTTAACTCAGTGCTAAATGAAAGATTTGGACAAAAGGTTTACACCTCTTCCACAGTGGCATTTAGAACAGTCACCTGCCAAACTCGCATATCTAAATATGTTATCTGTTTCAGCTAATGTGCAACCAACCCAAACTAGTTTACTTAACTCCACCCTTCTGGACATGTTGAATTCTGTTTCCCTGACTACTAAGCTTTCCATTAAGTGTGCTTATAATGTGTGTAGAGCGTCTGCTGCTGCAGGTACAGTAATGCATGAATAAGATTACAGAACTTCTCTACTGATGATAAGGCTTTAATAAATTCGCCATTTGACATGGACGTTTTGTTTGGAAATTCTTCAGCTGTAGTACTGAAGAAGCCTGGAGAAAGGGAAAGTTGATACAAAGAGTCTAACAACTTTCAGTGGAATATGAACACATGCCATTGGAATACTCCTCCCCTGCCAGTAGCCACTTAGTACTAGAAATCCACTGTTAATGTCTTTTTCTATTCTGTTCTATCACTATTGGAGTTCATCTTGCAATTAATATAAGTGCTCCTCTCTTCCTTTGCCCCAGGTATTCCTTTGAATAACCATTCTGAAATCCTTCCTTTGTCAAATTTGCATGTTCAGTTCTTTCCAAGTGTGTCTCCAATAGCATAGCTGTTTGCACTGTACATTTTTTAATATAGTTCACTACTTTCTTTTTTGTATATCTCTAATGTTTAAAGACGTTATAGGAAGATTAATTTCTTGAAAAATTATTATTCCAACCTTTTGTGTATAACCGATATGTTTTGTTAAATGTGGAGTTCCAGCTTTTGTATTACATGCATCTAGTGTTTGGCAGGTTAATTTTTTGTACAGTTATCTCCATTTGTGCAAATGTTACAGCTTATTGAATTTTTTGTTTTATTGAAAACCCTCAAGGAAAAGTACAAACCTACCCCAATACCTCCTTAAAACATATTAACTTAGTAATAACGCACATAATTGTGTACATCTTCAGATATTGAAGTTTTACCCTCCTAATAGCAACAGATGTTCCAAGCTGACAGCCACACACAAATTTGATATAACCTAATAGGTTATTTATGCTAAGATGCATGGTGCAGCCTGTTATTCTGTTAAGCTGTCTGGGTTTGTCTTGTCTTTGTAGCTCTCTCAGTTAGGAAAACACTTGAATGCTTTCAGAAAACATTTCATCTGAAGTAGTTAACTTCATTTGTGCAGCAACCTATGGGATTCGGATCCGACCCGGCAGTTTTCAACAGCTTTAGATCTGAGCTCCAAGTTCCTCCCCCTACCCATAATTCTCTGCCAACCTTGACTGACCCCAGATCTAGTTTGCCGTGGTTATCCAACAGCACCTTGATCTACAGCTCCAAGCCTTCGTGACTTTTGTGAGGAAAAAATTATCCTTTTTTCTCTCCTTTCTTCTGTTTTTTGTGTGTGTGTTTTCAGGTCCCTTTTTGTAAAACCCCTCTCTAGTTTAACTTATATTTTTTGGTCTTTTACCTCCCCCTTCCTTCGTGGTTCCGTTAGGGTTGTGTGTGTGTGTGTTTGGGGCCTACGTATGTGTTCTCTTTTAGTTTAAATGGCTGAGGCCCCAAAATTGATCTTCTCTAAGTGCACCGAGTGTGGCCATAAGCTGTCCCCGGCGGATGGCCACACTCGGTGTGTGTTGTGCCTTGGGGTTGAACACTTGTCTTCTGGTTGTTCCATCTGTGCGGCGTTCAACCCCAGGGCACTCAAGGACCAGAGGTCCAAGCTGATTCTGGCGGGTCTTCTGACCCCGGATTCGGCTTCTACCTCCGGTCCTCCTGTGGCTCCCGCTGCGGCGGCTGCCACTCCTGCTCCCCCCCCCCCGGCCGGGACTCAACCTCCCGCCTTAGGCCCGGAGGAGAGGGAGGCCAGGAAAGAGAAAAGGAGGGAGAAGCACCACAAGCGGCGGGCCGAGGCCTTCGCTTCGGCCCCCCGGATAAGCGGTCTTCTCCCTCCAGGACTTCTGGGTCTCCTCCGTCTCGGATCCGGTCCCTGTGCTTTTCAATGGGTCCTGAGGAGGAAGAGATCCGATCTCCTTCGAGGTCATCGAGGCGACACTCCCGTCCTGCCTCGGTGGCCTCATCGAGATCTACTCAAAGTCTCACGGATGCAGATTTGGACCGGATGATGAGAAGATTCTTCCAGGCCCAAATGCAGATGGGAGTGCTCCTGCCCCCCCCCCCGGGGGGGAGCTCGGCCCCTTTTTTTGCCCCGATAGCTCCTTCTCTGTCCCGCTTCCCGGGCTCGGAGTGTTCGGAGCCTGGCAGCCTTGGAGCCAGGGGGGTGTCGGCGCCGATAGTCTGGGATACTTCGGCACCGACACTTCCCTAGAGTCTGTTGGGTCCATTTTCTTCGGATCCGAACTCTTGGAGCCGAGGGCTGAGCTTCGGATCCGGCGGTATCGGTATGCCTTCGGCTCCGTCCGGGTCTGAGCATACTGGTCCGTCTGATCCGATCGCTTCGGTGCCGGCTCCGATCCATCCGTCGGATCCGAGGGAGGGTCTGCTTTCAGATCCCAGAGAGAGTAGCTCTCCCTCGGCATTCGACGTGGTGGAGAGGGTCCTGTCGAGAGAATCCAGGCCCCTGGCCCTTGCCACGGCTCCACCCTGCACTCCTCCTCAGTTGGGCCCGAATTCCATCACCCGGCCCCAGGGGACAGCCTGCTCTGACGTCCCAGGTCGTTCCTGTGGAACAAGACGTGGCTGGTAAGACCTCCTCGGACAGCCCCCCCCCCCCCGAGGAGGTTCCTCACAAGTGAAAGTGCAAAAGGAGGCACCTGGACTCCCCCGAGTCCTTGACTGAGGACACGGATTTGGAGGAGGGGGAAGGCTCCCCAAGATCACCCCCCAAAGATGTCTCATTTGGTGACATCATGGAGATGCTCAGGATAAAGGGGAGGTGGTCTGCCCCAAAGCCTACCTCGGACGAATCCGTGTTCCTGGAGGCGTTTGAAGCAGGCCCGTCTACCTCTTGGGTGTCCCCTCCGGCCGACCCCCTGGTAGATTTGATTACTACCAGGGCATGGAAGGAGCCGGACACTGTGGAGCCAGTCCCCAAGCGCCCGGACAAAATTCTTAGCCCACCCTCTGACAAGTCCCACTGGAGTAAGGGTCCCCCTGTAGATGCCATGTTAGTGGCGGCTGCCACCAAGAGGGAACTAGCTCAGGAGAGACCCCCGAGCAAGGAGTCTCGGTCGATGGACCGTTTAGGGAAGCGGGTCTTTAGTTCGGCTACCTTCTCTGTGAGGTCGCTGAACTACATGGCACATGTGCTTCGGCTGCAGCGGGACCTTATCAGAGAGTACGCTGCGTCGCGCGCCCCCCCGAGTCCATGTCGGCGGAGGACAAACTTTTGCACTCCACCCGGATGGCCACTGTCCGATCCATATCAAATACCTCTATGCGGCTTCTATCCCATGCCACGGAGGGAGCCGCTAGAGCCAGCGGAGCGGGCCTTGTCATGAGGCGTCAGGCCTGGCTCCAGCACTGTGATTTCACAGAACCCTTTAAGGCATCTTTCGCTAATGCCCCTTTCGATGGTTCTGCCCTCTTTGGCAAAACTGTTCTCGATACCTTGGTCCAGAGCGAGAAGGACGGGAAGACATTGTCTGCCGTCGGAGTCCGCTTCTCTGCTCCCCAGAGGTTCTTCTCCAAGAACCAAAAGGGACAGAAGAAGATGAGGTTCCGGAAGTCGCAACAGTCCCGTCCTGCTCCGGACGCCCAGCCCTTCTGCGGCAGAGGAGGGCAGGGTGGACGCCGCCCTAGAGGCAGAGGGGGCCCGCACAACTTTGGATCCAGAGAACCCTTCTCGGACCAACCCACACAACACCCCTGAGGGTTTGCCCGACTGCTCCACTCTGGAGGCAGTCGGGGGGGGGGGCGTTTCTCGAAGCACCTAGCAGCTTGGGAGTCCTTCACGACAGACTGCTGGGTGCTTCACATTATATCCAGGGGATATCGGATTCCATTATCTCTTTACCCACACAGCCCCAGATACCTCTCCAATGTTCCACCCGATCAGAGGGAGGCCGCAGCAACAGAAATCCAACAGTTGCTGGGAAAAAGAGCCATCCAACACGTCCCCCCAGACCAGTGCGGGTCGGGGTTTTACTCCAGGTTCTTTTTGGTGCCAAAAAAGACTGGGGACTTGAGACCTGTCCTCGACCTCTCCTCCCTGAACCTGTCAGTAACCAAAGAGAAGTTCCGCATGGTCACCCTTCAATCCATTCTCCCCCTTTTGCGGGAGAACGACTGGATGTGCTCTATAGACCTCAAGGATGCGTACTACCACATTCTGATGGACAGGCGATCCAGAAGGTTCCTCCGCTTCCGGCTAGGAGCCAGTCATTTCCAATTCAGGGTCCTTCCCATTGGTCTCACCACAGCCCCCAGGGTGTTCACCAAAGTGTTAGCAGTGATTGCGGCCCACCTGAGGCTTCAGGGAATCCAGGTCTACCCGTACCTGGACGACTGGCTCCTGACCGCCCCGACAAGGCATCTACTCTGCGCAGCCAGAAACTACTTTCTTCGTCTAGCTCCCCAGCTGGGGATCACTATCAACATAGAGAAGTCATTTCTTACCCCGACTCAGACTATAGACTTCATAGGGGCAAGATTAGACACAAACCAGCTCCTAGCTTTCTTGACCACAGACAGACTATGAACCCTGAGGCTACATGTGCGGGCCATTCTACATTCTCCAGCTTCTCTGGCAGAATTGGTCCTGAGGGCTCTAGGCTCGATGGCGGCGGCAATCAACCTTTTGCCAATGGCGCGTTTGAACATGGGGGTCTTGCAATGGACCCTCCAGGTCCAGTGGTCCTTCCTTCGATTTCTTCTGAGCCATCCCATTCCCCTCAGCAGGGCTTGCAAGAGGGCCCTCTTATGGTGGCTCCAATCTCTGAATCTCCAGGAAGGACGCCCCCTTTTCCATGGCCCCTCCCCTAGCCACTGTGACCACGGATGCCTCCTGCCTCGGGTGGGGGGGTCATTGTTCGGGCAGGACAGTCCACGGCACGTGGGACCCCACGGTGACCTCTCTGCATATCAATGTCCTAGAGATGAGGGCAGTGCTGTTAGTGTTGTAAGCACTTCAGCACCTTCTTCCTGTAGGAACTATTGCGATTCAGTCAGACAATATGTCTGTCGTCTGGTACATCAACAAACAGGGGGGAACCAGGTCCTACCCACTCTCTCGAGAGGCCATGCGGGTGTGGGAGATCTCCACCAACCGCTTTCTTTTAGCAACGCACATTCCGGGGTGGTCCAACATCCTAGCGGACAGACTAAGTCGCACCATCCTGTTACCACACGAGTGGTCTCTGAATCCCGAGATAGCGAATCAGATTTTCGCCGAATATCAACCCTGTTGCGATCTCTTTCCTTCTCCCTCGAACACAAAATGTTACGACTACTTCGCTCTCATTTCCCCCTCCAGGGAACCTCCGAGAGACGCTCTGGTGCATGCTTGGCCTCCCGGTCTACTTTATGCTTACCCTCGTCTTCCTCTGATGCTGAAGTTTTTGCAGAAAGCCAGCCGGTTGGGGAGCAGGATAATCCTTATTGCCCTATTCTGGCCTTGTCAACCCTGGTTTCCTTACCTTTGGTCTCATCTGGTGAATCCTCCTTGGATTCTGGATCCCCATCCAGATCTAATATCCCACCCCCTAGATCTCACACTCCCGAATCTGGACAATCTCAAGCTCACAGCTTGGCTGCTCCAGTTCCACTTGTAGCTAGGACTCCCGGTATCTCTTCCCCAGTTAAAACTATTCTAGTAGCAGCGCACAAGCCTTCTACTAGAAAGGTCTATAGTAGCAAATGGAAACGTTTCTCCATTTGGGCGGAACGTCGAAATTTGGATCCTTTCACAGCTCCTTTGCCAGCGGTATTAGACTTCCTGTCAGGGCTGTTTCATCAAGGGGCTAGCTCCTCCACAGTCAAGGTTCAACTAGCAGCTATCTCTCATTATCACGTGGGAAATGAACTGGGCCCCTTGATCACCACGAAATTGTGCAAGACCTTTTTGAAGGGCACCTTTCTGCTCTGACCTCCCAGTGAAGGATGTAGTCCCTCCATGGGATTTAACGCTGGTGCTTCAGGCCTTAACAGCTCCCCCGTTTGAGCCTGCAGCTTCAGTAGATCTTAAATTCTTGTCATGGAAAATGGCCTTTCTTATCGCTATCACCTCAGCTAGAAGGGTCTCTGAACTACAGGCCCTCTGTGTAAAACCCCCATATTTGACTTTTCACAAGGATAGAGTTTACCTCAGGATCAATCCCTCCTTTCTTCCCAAGATTGCCTCTGAATCGAATATTAACCAGTCCATCAACCTACCAGTCTTCTTCCCTAATTACCAAAACAAAGGGGAATATAAATTACACTCACTGGATGTGCATAGACAACTTCGCTTCTACATCCACAGGACATGTGGTCATAGGCAATCTGACCAGTTGTTCGTCTCCTTTGCAAAATTTAACTTGGGTAAATCTGTGTCTAAAGTCACGCTGTCTAGATAGATCTCTGTGTATCCTTGTAGCATATGAAAATTCTGTCAGGCCCTCACCTCAGGGAGTCCATGCCCACTCTACTCGGTCTATGTCTACTTCTGCAGTTTTTAGAGCTAGAGTCTCTTTGGATGATATTTGTTCAGAAACCACTCGGGCCTCATCTCATACCTTTATCAATCACTGTAAATTGGACATTATCTCCAGAGGGAGAGCATCCTTTGGCTCTGCAGTGCTCCGAAACATCCTTCCATGATGGCCGCCCAAGGTTCAGGTAGCTGGGGACTCTGTCCCATAGGTTGCTGCAAAAATGAAGTTAACTACTTCAGATTAAGAAGTTATGTACTCACCATAACGTTCCATCTGAGTAGGTAAACTTAATTTGTCAGCAACTGTCCCTCCCTCCTGCCCCCTTACTTATGAATGTTTCATACTCGGGTCCATGGGTGTTACCCACTTATCTGAAAGTATTAGTCTTCGGGCAGTATCTGCTTTGGACAAACTTGATCTGAGGTCAGTCAGGGTTGGCAGGGGATTATGGGTAGGGGGAGGAGCTTGGAGCTCGGATCTAAAGCTGTTGAAAACTGCCGGCTCGGATCCGAATCCCATAGGTTGCTGACAAATGAAGTTTACCTACTCAGATGGAACGTTATGGTGAGTACATAACTTCTTAATTTTCTACAAGCCATTTCTCTTTATCAGGTTGTCTGCTAGAGACATGAAAACCAGAAATAAAACAAGCATGCCTTTGTTTACTAGAAAAAACCCTTATAATATTCAGTATTTTTTTCATTTCTCTTAAAACTTGCTATTAGATTAGGTTATGGCCTTAACCCAGTTATTCCCCTATGCAAGAATGAGAAAAAGCACACCATTTTTCTTTTGTCATGCTCTTTTAACCAAACTTTTTTTCATTGCAGCGCACACATTTCTTAAAACTGAGCAAGGAGAAAGAGAGAAGGGAGAAAAAAGGCAAGAGCACCTGTTTACATTAGTATCCCCATTACACTTAAAAAAATAACTTTTATAACATGCAAAGAAAGTCATGCACTATCAAAATAGTACTATTAAGAAAAAAGTTTTACTTCGTTAACTTTATCCCTCCTCCATCCCATCTCCTGAGTATTTTACCAAACATTAATGAAATTAAGTAGGGCATATGCTTTAGAGTACCCTATAGCTTTGACAAAGTCCAAGAAAGATCTCTTGTACGATTCCTGTTCATCTCCATCTCCCAAACACTGTTTCTGCTTCATTTCCAATGTACTCTCAATTCTTCTAGTCAACTGTTGTGCTTTTTTTTTCCTTTCTGAACCATTTTTTTATTGAAACACTGTAAAAGGTTTCACTGGCACAGTCTCTGTATTCTTTATTACCAGAGGAACAAGAAGCAGAATTTGCTTCTGTTTCACAGCTCACTTTTTGTTGGACAAACATTTTTTATTTCTTCCTTAGCATATACTTTATTAAAAATTATTTTGTTCCTCCAGGGAAAATATTTTGACGATAGCTGGGTGCAACAGTTTCAGTCTCACGCCTGTGTCTCGACATTTCCTGAGTAGTGGAATAAACTTACTCCTCTGCTGCCCTGTGTACAGTGAATAGTCATTCTCCACAGACATTCTGCTGTCTCCCAGTTTTAGTACTTTGTCCTTCTGCCACAGTTTTGTCAGAATCTACTCCTTCTCTTGGTAAGAATGTATCTTTACTGTTAATGTCTAGGTTGTTTTTGTCTCCCAGTTTTAGTACTTTGTCCTTCTGCCACAGTTTTGTCAGAATCTACTCCTCCTGGTAAGAATGTATCTTTACTGTTAATGTCTAGGTTGTTTTCTCATAGCCAGGTTTGGAGCATACACACAATGTGCCCTTTCAGTTAACAGTTCCTGTTGTGGAATACCAGTCTAATTTATTTGTGCTTTCCTAAAATTAATACATTGTGTTCTTTCCAGCTTTTCAGGTAAAGCAGAAAATCTCAGGCTTTCCGTATATGCTCTGTCCGCCTAATTCCATTATTTTTTGAAGCATCTATTCTTGTGCAGTTTCATATTCCGCCAGCCTTTTCTTCATTTTGACCTCAGAGTTTGGCATTTTATCATCTTTTTTAAATATCTATTTAAAGCTTCTTCCTTTTTTGCTTGAGTTGATATTGCCATCAATATTTCCTTTATTTTAGTCGGGTCTGTGTACCTTATACTTTCCTCTAGGTTATTGAAATCATGTCTGGAGCTTGCACTGCTTTTTGCTGAACAGCTGCAGTACTCTTCTCAGTCAAGGTTTTCTCATCACCCTTTGTAGCCACTTTTCCTTCAAGTCATCTGTATTTCTTTTTTCCTGGCATTCAGGCAGTGCACTTGCTATCCAGTTACTGAAATGTACCCAGAAATCCAATTCCACTGGCTTTCTTTGCTAAGTTTCTGTTTTCACACTTGGATAGTTAGAATTATGCTGTTACACAGAGTGCAGCCATCTTGGAAGTCCTTAGAATTTTCAACATTGATCCCAAAAGTGTATGTGCTAGGGGCAGACTGTTTCTTCAGTGGAACCCAGGTCATTGTACTAGTGAGTTAGAGGTTGTACAGTTTCCAAACAAGAAGATATTTGGGAAACTTCAAGGGGGGCAATGCATCCAAGATATTTCTGCTGAGAATGGTGAAGATCCTCTGATGTAAGACATTGCTTTGGTTGGGGTTTGAGTCATGATGGACACCAAAGCATGTGCACTGCATGTGTATGCATGTCAGCTAATTTACTAAGTATAAGAACCAAAAGACATTAGTCGTAGCAGGGTTTGGGGAAGAATCTGTGATCGCAAATTAGAGCAATTTCAAGATTTTATAAGTAGGGATAGTTTTGCAAGTATGATTTGAAGATTGTCCCAGAAGTGATAAGACTGGGTTTAGGGACAGATATCTTGTGGGAAACGAGAACAGCGGTAAATACACAATTAACCAAAGTCTCTTGGTTTTTGGCAGATGGTAGGATATGAAAAAATGCATAATGTCCTTTTCAGACTGATTGACTTATGAAACGGCTAGCAGTAGGCCTGCTTTGGTGAGATTTGTTGCATATGGAGATGTAGAGATCATTTACAAAACAGTTCTGACCATGTGAGTTGAAGCCAAAACAGTTCTGTGGGAGAACCCTCTCTTGTGCTTTGGGGAGGCTCCACCTTTTCTTAGTAAGCAATATCCAGCTAGTTAGGAAGCATTAGAAATTACAGATAATACCAGTGAGTGTTTGGTATAGAAAGAGAGAGAGAGAGATGTCAGAGAATTTAATTGATGTAGAAAATTCACTAGTTAGGCCATTCAGAAAACCACTGTTTCATGATTAGTTGACTGCAGATTATACACACCTGAACCAGTGGTAAGGCTGTCCATAGTTTTGAATAGACTTTCTCAAGAATACAAAATCTGTGTGATTTTCTTTGTGGTTATTGTCTTACTCCTGCATGAAAAGTTGCAGGACAAAACTGCTTTGGCATTAGGTGATAGTACAGTTATACTGGTGGACATGCCTGTCCTAAGATTTTTTTTTCTTGGTGCATTGGTGTCAGAATGAGCATGGTAGCACTGTTAACAGTAAGTGGATTACATTCAGTTTACCGCTAAGACACACGAAGGGCAATACGGAGATATACTACATATGCACAGGGCATTTGACACAGGTTTAAGATTAGTTGCAGTGTCCAGCCCCAATGCTAACCTTTTCCAGTTATGCATTTGTTTGTACATGAGGCAGGCAAGTCTTGTATAGGATGGGTGGTGGTTGGTACTGGTCAAATTCAAAGGCCAGATGTTCTGGGGGAGCATGTTTCTGCACAGGTGGCAGGACTGACAACCCTGTTGAGAGGTACCATGGAAAGCACATGGACTTTTCACAGCCTGTATGGATTTTGTATGATTATTTTAATTTTAGTAAATGGAAGCAAATGGATAACATCTCACAGGAGGGAAGGTAGTGAGACGTCTAGCAATAGTGTAGACATTAGCTGAAAGAGCTTTATTATAATGAACAACTGTGTTTTAAATATAGGCCAGTCAAAAGGGTGTCGTTGGTTTGAGCAGAGAAATGGGCAATTGTGACTGGTAAAGATACAGCAGTGATAAAGTGGTGAAGTATGTTTGCAGTTGCTAACTGCTGTAGTTACGGTTTGTTGCAGAAGGACAGGGAGCTTCTGGAGTGGAAATATCTGAGAGCTAAGCAAGATTTAATTAGGGGTGTAGAGGATTTCATAGTAAAGGCTTTGCTTACATAGTGTTATTGGAGCTGAGCCATCGTCCAAGCCAAGTATAATGGGACACCATGTTGCATTATCTTAAGCATGATGAGTGTTGGCATGGCTTGGGAAAAGTGTTTGTGAAGTGGTGCCTGTGTTGTATGATGTGTCAGTTTTGTAATTCATGCAAGTCTGTGCATGCTCAGCTTTTCAAACAAGGGAAACCTAAAGGACCACTGAAGAATGTTCAGATTCTGATTCCTTCCTAAAGGTAACAATGATTAAAATTTTGTTACTGTAAGCTACTTGGTAGGTAAAGAACCCACATGAGAGTTTTCATCTGCTACTGCTGCATGAGTCTTTCCTTAGGAACTTGTACCTTGGTGGGAAGATCCTGGGCAGTTGAATTTGGATTAGGGAGCATGCTTTACAGGAAAAGTGCAACATGTTATGTACAGGTTTTTGGAAATTAAGCAGAAGTTTCATGTAGAGTTTAATCCTTTATAGTTCAGGATAGTGGAACTCCTGAATCAAGTACATGGCAAGGAATGAGCGTTAATAGACATTGGGAAGGGGTAGACTCGTACCTTGCCCGAACTGGAGGTGTCTTAAATGGCAGTTGGGGATTAACTTATGAGTTGATAATATGGAAGGACCTGTCAGAATAGTAGTTGGAATGGGAGAGCGCCTGCCATCCATAGGCTTGGTATTTTTGTAGCGTGTGCCTACAACTTTTTAGTTTAGGATGACAAGGCAAGGAACCGCAGCAATTATGTGAACAAGAAAAAGGGGTTGGGGGCACAGCTCATTCTGTATCTTGAGTAAGTGATCAGGTTATGGTAAAAAAAAAATCTGCCAGATCAGCCTTGATTTTTTTTTCCTTAAATGAACTGGCTCATATCCTGATTTTAGTCACTGTTGCATGCATGGGGGAAGTGCAGTTGGTAAGCTGTAGAGACACTGTTTGCAAATTGTCATCAGCTTCTTCCCTGTGGGCAGAAGGCAAAAGAAATGCTAGCCTTTCTCAGATTCTGCTAATTGCCTAAATCCCCAAGAGCGAATTGTTCACTCTTCTGAAGTGTGGACAAGGACCCAGACAATCAGCAGATTAGGAACACAGGTGCTGAGGATATGTGATGAGTGATGTACTTAGTAGCCTTTCGCTTCCCATTTAAAATTGATGATGCCATACTTATTTTACATGGGTCATTTGGAGCAGGGTTATTGCAAATTTATAGGATCATAGGTTACTAGGCTAACTGCCCCTGGGCCCTTACAAACCTAGCCAAATTCAATCCATGTTCCCAAGGATCTCTGGTTCAAACGGACACTAAAATCAGCACCTATTGCCCCTGTCCAAGAGGGACACAGGTGGAATGCCCAGGGTGAATTTCTGGTTATCTATCCAATCATCATGTGCCTGTAGATTTGTTTGCATGTATAAATATTGAGAAAAGCTCTCCAAAATAAATGAGTCCAGGGGAATTCACTGATGATGATGCAGTAGAAAAACAGTATTTCCGTGTTTTATTTTGTGCAGCCCATTATTATTGAAAAAAAAATGCGAACAGCACGAATTCATATTCATGAGCAAGACACATCTGTAGAACTTTGTTCTAAATGATGTGTAAGGAACTTAACAGACATTTGCTACTTCCAGAAAGAACTCTAGTGTAATATTTACTGCGATTGTAATATGATAAAGGCTATGTTTTTTACAAATGCATATCTTTGTTAGTGGGAAATTATAATTGTTGTTTGGCTAATTTTGCAAAGTTGTTCCTTTTTTTTGTTCTACTGTTGTGAAGATTCTGATAACATACACAAACAGTTTAAGGTATTGTGCAGTGAGCGCTAAGGCTGGAATTCAATGACAGAGGGAAAATCCAGAATTCATGTGGTTTGGGAGAATTGTACAAGCAGATGAGAAGAGTTGTTCATTGGCAGCAGTATCTGACATAGGAGAGTTGAAATTGCCGAATCTGGAATTTTCTTGGAGGTGTTGATATTTCTTTTATATAGTCTGCTAGAAAATTACTTGGTTATTTTGAGGTTGTTGTTTCCAAAACTGAACACTAGTTTATCTGCTGATACAAAGCTGTCAAGGCACAATAAGAACATGCATCCATCCACAACCCCTTTTTTCCCCATTTTTACGTATAAGTTGGGGGTGTCCCTTCATCAGTGGCAATCATCTAGAGCCAAAGTTTACACCGCTGAGTGGCTAGCCCTGCCACTGTAGCTCTTCCACACGACATACTCGCCTGCACACTCACACCTATGGTCAGTTTAGAGTGGCCAGTCCACCTACAGCATGTATTTGAAATGTGGGAGGAAACTGGAGCACCTGGAGAAAACCCACAGGAAATCCAGGAGGATATGCAGACTCCACACAGAAGGCACCCCAGCTGAGACTCAAACTAGGAAACCTATTGCTTTGCGGAGACCGCACTGTCTGTTGCACCACTGTGCTGCCAGCTACATTCTTTTCATTCCTCACAAATTTTGTATTGGGTAAATTTACATCAAAAACCTTTCTTACTTCACACCTTGAGTTCTGTTATTTGTGACCACATTACTATCTCCTGTGGCAAATGCAGTTAATACATGGATTTGTAGTGTGTGTAGCATGATTAGCAGGGGTTTGAATCTGGTAAGTTACGTCTGTCAGACAATTGACCGACAGGAGTGACTTAGGCAAAGAATGTAGAGATGGCACATTGACGGCCACTTATTTTTTAAGTCCACACTCCATGTTCAGAGAGCCATGCCTATTACAATAGGATAGTGAGGTAATCCCTTCTAGTATGTTCATGACACATCAGATATGCCTCTTTCTGCGGCATCAGTGGGTGATGCACATCTCTCTGAGATCTGACCTTGACATGTGTTTGAGTGTGACAAGATGTAACTGCTGAGTATGTCAGTGAATTCTTACAAGCATTATTTATTTCCCCAGTGATGATCTGTATCACCTGATTGCATGTAAACATTTAATGTAAATGTAATTTTTTGTTCGCACTGTAGGACTGTATAGGAGAATGAGGGCTTATATAACATTTCTTAGTATGTCCCATACTGCAGATTCATCACAATGGATGAGTGGGCTTATGTTTTTGTGTTGGGCACTTGAAGTTATCATGGTCTTTGCTGTACTACCGTTTGAGTATGCCCAGTAATTGCTAGAACTACAGACCTTGCCTTTGGTTTGATAAATTTACATTTTTACTTGATCATTAAATAGTTGGATGAAACTTTTTGACATCTGGTTTGATGGAAAGGCCAGGAAATTTAGAGTCCAGTACTGTATTAGCTACCTTAGCATCATATAGTAAGCATATTAAATTCAGACGTTAGCAGTTTACTGAAACATCTAGTAAAATCAGAATGCAGGATGAGTATGGTGAAGAAATCAATTGTACGGCATTCGTGGAGACAATCTGATTGTCTGTCTTCAGATAGTTGACAGGCTTGTTGACTGTTACTGTCAGGGTAAGTCAGTATAGTAGGTAAAGCTGAAGGGTGTCACATGGGTTTCTGGTAATGTGTTTGACCATTGTTTTAAGAGCAAAAATTATGAAAAATTCACTTTTGGGCTAATGCAACAGTGAGAAATGCTTTCTGTGATAGAAGGGGAAAATGTACTTGTGGGGTAGGTTATGGTATGTTGTGCAACTGTCAGATATGAGGATTGCAGCTTGGTTGGTTGTTTATCTAGTTTGGTATTGGTATAAT
Source organism: Protopterus annectens (assembly GCF_019279795.1). Taxonomy (NCBI): domain Eukaryota; kingdom Metazoa; phylum Chordata; order Ceratodontiformes; family Protopteridae; genus Protopterus; species Protopterus annectens. Next base: position 681,797,265 of record NC_056734.1, on the reverse strand, counting down.
GAAATAGCTAAAATACCTGGGTAAGTTCTGACTTTGAGGACTGTAGTAAGGGTGTATCATTAATGGAGATTTGCTTGGTGATGTCATCTTTGCAGATATGCCTATGCAGTGTAGCGCATATAATGCTGCTCACTGCATCCATGTAACTTTTTGTTTGCTTTGCTTCTCTTTTGTCCCTTTTCAGCCAGTCATCTCATTTGTTTCCCCATCACCGGGATGAGGGTTGGCCAAGAGGGGCTCATTATATAGGCAGCTAGTGTGACTTTTGAGTTTAGGTGTTCATGACTTAAAGGGAGTGAGTGTTAAAAGGTGGACATTGTTTGTAGTACTTGTAATTACCTGAGCACTTTTAGTTGCAGCAGTGCAGGGAAAGGATCTATTATTCAGTCAGATTTTATCTACTACTCCTGCATCTACCTTGACTGTTTAGAAAAGTGTGTGTGTGCTTCTTGTAATCACTTTGTGACCGCTCATTTTCCCACCAGTTATCTTTCCAGCACTGCTTACCAGCAATTAAGCTTCTTCCCCAGTCATAGCATAGACCCTCACTATGGTCCTGCTGGTTTTTCTCCCATTGTACCTAAAAATAAAACACTTATTAAAAGCTGCAGGCTCAGTCGGTTTCGAAGCTGCTGGTGGGGGATCCTGTAGTGGCCATTCATTGTTCCTCAGCACCTCTGTTGGTCTGTGAGAAGTCTGTGTGGTGTTGCTTCTTCTGACATCATGAACCAGGGGTCAGACATGTCCTCTGCAGCTTTTTTTGTGTCCAGTAAGGTTATGGGAGAACAGTCTTCCCTTTTGGGACTGGGAGATGATCTGTGAGATTTTTCTCAGGGTGGCTGAGGAAAGGGACCTCTTTACTGGGATAAAGACACCTACCGATAAGTCTTTTTTCAGGTTAGACATTGCTTATGTAAGGATACAGTAAACATGATCTTACTTTAGCCAGAAGTTGATTTAGAGACAGTTTGTTCTGAAATTCAAAAATTATTTCCTGAGCACTATTGGCATACAGTAAATCCTGACTTTAATCCGTCAGAATAGTGACATTGATAGAGACAGAGTTCCCTCTCTTATGGATTTCCAAGGCTAGGACTCTGATTTCCTTTGGAGTTTGCCACTTCTTTTTCTGATTCTGTTTCCAGAATGACTTCTCTATTTTTGTTGCGAGTAGAAGTGGAAATTTTCCCTGAAATGAGGAGGTACTTTGAGTTATTACAGGTGGAGGTCTCTCATGTTACTCCTTTTCTTCCTATTTTGCCAGCTTTGGATAACGTCTTTAGTGCTGCCTGCAGTAATCCTAATTCCCGTTTTTTAGTTCCTAATAAGGCAGACTTTCTAGAGATTCCCGGGCTAACTACTTCTTGTCTTCTTTCCTTCGGTGTAATCCTGCAGTCATGTCTGCCTTTGCCTCAGTGTCAGCTGGCAATAGTGACTGATTGGATAATTTTTTAAAAAGTTTTAGTACTTAACAGTACATTTAATTAATTCAGCATTATCTGATGAAGTCATTGTTAATGAAGACGAAAACGCAATTTTGCCAAGAGCGTTAATTTGTGGATTTTTACAACGTTTTGTCCTGCTTTGTGTCATTAAACAGTGGAACCTTTGCTGGTGTGTTTCCTGCCTTCAGCTTGGCTGCTTTGGATTTTTCAATTGGTTTTGGTTCGTTTATTTGCAGTCAGCTGGCAATAGGCTTTTGGTGAATCCTAACTCCCTTTCTCCCTCTCCAGGAGATAAAGAAGTAAGATGTTGGATAGATTTCGGAACATAATTTTCTCTTAACTTACTATGTTTAATTATTGATTGATTTAATAGATTCTCATTTGTTTACCCAGAAAGTCTGACTGAACCTAAAAGACACATTTTCAGTGGAGGCCTGGGGAGAATAGCTACAAATAAACGCACAATATATTTAAGACAGTAGAAAGTTTTACAGTTCATAATCAAGGATGCAAAATAAAATACATTACCTAAAGACCTTTAAACAACAGTAATAGTAATATGTATGCAGTTAGTAGCAGAGGAGAAGGGGAAGGTAGGTAAGAGATTAGTCAGGAGTGGATCAAGAAAAGAGCCAAGTATTGGATAGGAATTCCTTTAGAGAAGCTTTGAATGTTTTGTTTGTTTGGATTACGTCTAATGGGTAGTCGGATGGAAATCAGTTTTTTACAGCAGTGTGGGAAAAGAGGCATAGAGCAGATTTATTGGGTTTATTGATGGCAATGAGATGTTTATTATTAGAGCAAATAGATCTGTTAGGGTGGTAGCAAGGGAGAATGTTGTTTAGGGCAGGTTTTTAATTGCATGCTGTGTAAATAGCCGAAGATGGGTGAAGCACTGGGGGAGTTCAACCCAATTTTAATGAATGGAGAGCAGTACAGTGGTGAGGGAAGTGTGTTGAGCTAGTAGCAAACTTTGCAGTATTATTTTAGCAAACTTTGAGTGTAGATTATAGTGTGGTTTGGAGGTTTGTAAGGATTAGGCTCCTTATGGAAGGAAGCATGTAACTGGGAGTGATTTTTTTTTTTATGGTTGAATTTAAGAAGTGTCTGTGACTGTAGAGAATGCCAATTTTTTTGTGTTTGATGTGAAGACTTGAATTGAGAGACTATCATGAATTAATGTGACTATTAATTTTGTATGGTGGACTACCTATATTTTTGTGTTTATTTAGTGAAAAGATGTTAAGGTTCTGTTTGCTGTTACAGTAGGTTTACAGGGACAGGAGAAGAAACGTAGATTTTTTGCTTTTATGAAAAAGTTGGGCATTACAAAGCTAGGTGGTAAATGATTCTTGAATTATTTTCAGATATGTGACAGACTATTAGAGGAGTGTATAAGTATGGAGTCCTCCGCATATTGGATGAGAGTCTTGGCAGGAGGTGGTATGATGGTTATTGATGAAGTTAATGAAAAGGAGGGGTTCAAGGATGAAACCTTCTGGTGCTCCAGTGGTGTTAGCGAGGTAATGGGATGGGGAGTCTTGCCATTTTACTGCCTGGTGTCCATCAGATAAATAGCTATGGAACCAGTTTAGAACAGGAGTAGATAGACCAGTGCAATGTAGTTGTTACAAGAGTATTGGGTGAGATACCAGGTCAAGCAATATTGTGAGAGACCAGGTCAAGAAATATTGCAAAGACTAACTTCCCATTGTCTTCTGTTTATAGTGCCCATAATTGACAGAAGGGTTGTAGTACTAAGACCAGGTCTGAAACCATGCTGAATGATGGTTAACAGTTGATATGTAGGATGTATTAGAGCAGCTGGGAGTGGATGCATTTTTCTAGTATCTTGTGGGGGAGACGGTATTGCTATTGGGAGGAAGTTATCAACTTCATTTGAGCTTCTCCCTTTGTGGAGAGGGATAAAATGAGACTTCTTCCCTATGGAGAGAACATGGGATGAGAGTATGGATCTGTTGATGAGTATTGTAACTGTGTATGCTGTGGCTTGAACATCTAAGTAAAAATATTTTGGGGGAAGGTGATTTGCTGCAGAGAAAACTATTTTAAGAAGCATTTTTTTTTTTTTTTAATCATGGAAGTGGGGACTGATTTGAGGGAAAGGAAGTTTGGGAGGTAGCTTGGGATGAGTTAGGGGAAGTGGTGTGTTGAATTTGGTTGGGTGCAGACTGTTTAGGACAGGTTGTGAGAGCTATAGTGTTGTGGAGAGATTGGAGTAGTTTTAAAATGAGGGGTTGGATGAGCCTGAAGACAGGCTCAAATCACTATCACTCTACTTGGTATCATACAGATTGCTCAGGGGTGATCTGTGTCTTGCCTACAAGGCAGTCTCGGATCCTGCCCTACTAGACATGCTCCATATCCGCAAGTCTAACTCCTCTCGCATTATCTGCTTAAACAAAACCTGCTGAAGAGATAATTTTGTTTCCCAGGACAAATGGGTTTTAAATATAGTGTCCCAAGGATACAGATTTCACTTCCTCATGTTGCCAACACCAAGCGGGTGGCCGGACCTACCCCCAAATCAGTAGGCAGAGGCCCAAAAACAAGTACTTTCTCTCTTAAGCATGGGGGCTATTCAACAGGTACCAGAAGAGGAAAAGGGACAAGGTTTCTACTCGAGACCTTTCCTGGTACCTAGAAAAGACAATTCATGGCTTCCTATCCTGGACCTGTCTAAACACCTTTTTGGAGATTCCAAAATTCAAGATGCTCACTCTTCACCAATTACTTCCTGTGCTAAGAAAGATGCCTGGTTGGCAACACTAGATTTAAAAGAAGTGTACCTGCACATCCCAATCAGGGAATTTTGCAGAAGATACTTACGCTTCAAAGCAGGCTAAACGCGCCATCAGTTTTCTGCACTGCTCTTTGGCTTATCTACTGCGCCCAGGGTACTCTCAAAGTGCCTAGCTCCAGTTATTGCATTTTGCAGGCAAAGAAATAGTCAAATATACCCAACACTCCCTCATGTACATGTTGTTCCTTCCCAAATGCCGACCTTTTACATATTCTTTGGTTCTGTAAATATTCACATAAACTTTGGACTTCTTTAAAAGTCCGTCTCGAGAAAATGGGATATCACAAATCCACTCTTTCTGGGGAATTAGCGATCCTTCATATACCCACTTTAAAACTCTCTAGATTGGAAATGCATGTTCTAGTCATTCTATGCTCGCTTATTAAACTATATATCACTAAAAACTGGTTAGATCGTACCAAACTATGCTGGAATAACTTCAAGGAGATGACCGTTACATATATTTCAGCACAGAAACTTATCATAAAAGAACCTAAGAAAAAAATCTTCCTTGAAAAAGTATGGAAAGGCTTATTTGACTTAATTCTATGCACTTAATTGGGTTCATAGTTTCTGGGGTGGTTGTTATGGTTCTTACTCCAAATCTATTTGTGCGATCCACTGTTATCCCTTAAATTCTTAATGTCCCACTTTTAACTCTTCTTCCTAGATGGTAGCACTTTAGTTTAGTTTAGTTTTAAGTTAGTTTAGTTTTTGTATATATTGTACATACTTTGATCTGTTTTAGAGTTTTAGATTGTATTAGGCTTACCAGCATTCTCATGTCTTTATATATTGTTCATTTATTCTTTTATGTGAAATAAAGAATTATTTGAAAAAAAAACATATATATATATATATTCAAATATACCCATACCTGGACGATTGTCTAATTCAGGCAGAAAGTCAGGACATACTTTTGAATCATCTGGCCTTTGTATAAAGGGTTCTAACTTGTCTGGGATACACCATAAACGAAAAGAAATCACACCTCGTACCCTGTCAATAAATTATATTCCTGGGAGCAAGCTTGAATACAACTTACCTCACGCCAGAGAAACAAATCCATTTGACAACCTACTTCAAACAAGTGGCCACAAAAACCCTGCTATCTGCAAGACAAATTCTGGAAGCCTTTGAGATCATGGCCTCCTGCATTCTTCTAATTCATTATGCAAGACTGCATATGGGGAAACTACATTGGTATCTAAAAAGCCTATGGTGTCAACATTCTCAGGACCTGGAAACAATGATTCCTATCATACCTTGCCTACGCCTAGAGTTCCTTTGGTGGGCAGAGGCCTGCCACCAAAACAAGGGACTACCTTTCACACCACCCCCTGCCGCCCAAACCCTAACAACAGATGCATCAGACTATGCATGGGGGGCTTACCTGGCAGGGAAGTGCATTCAGGGCAAATGGAACCCAAGTCGAATGCACCTGCATATCAATCAAAAAGAAATGTTAGCTGTACAGAATGCTCTGACAGCCTTCAAGGACTACATTCTTCCAGGACAACTAATGGTAAAGACGGACAACACCACTGTTATGTGGTACATAAACAAGCAGGGGGGTACACATTCTTACCCCCTCTGCAGACTAGCCATGGCATTGTGGAACACAGCCTTGAGCTACCAAGTTCACCTACAAGCTCAATTCCTGCCAGGAAAATTAAATACACTGGTAGACGGACTAAGCAGAAACCTCATGGACCCACACGAGTGGAAACTGAGCCAAGATTTTCAATATGTTGACAAGCAAGTGGGGGAGCCCATATATAGACCTGTTTGCCTCTCCCCAGAACTACCAATTGGACAAATTTTGCACAAGGACTCCCCATAAACAAGCCTGGAAAGTGGATGCTCTGTCCTTCAGCTGGAAAAACCTATCAGTCTGTCTTCCCCCCTCTGCCTCTGCTCTCCAAAATACTACTAAAAATCAAACAGGACAAACCAAGGATGATTTTGATTGCTCCAGACTTGCCACGCCAACACTGGTACCCCCTCCTGCGTAGTGTGTCACGGTTATCTCCATGGCACCTGCCTCAGACTCCTTCCCTGCTGTCTCAGCAGAAGAACCATATTCTGCACCCTCAGCTTCTAGCACTGAACCTTGCAGCCTGGCTAATTACTTAATCTCTCCTTTACCATCCCTCAGCAAACCTGTGATGGATATCATTTTAGAGGCAAGGAGGCCTAGTACTAGAAAATCTTATGCTGAAAAATGGAAAAGATTCTGTGCCTGGAACCAATCTCAAGGGATGAGCACAGCAGCGCCCAATTTACCTCAGATTTTACAGTACTTAACTGAGATGCTTCACAAGGGCCTGTCTTTTTCCTGCATTAAAATCCATGCCTCAGCCATTTCAGCTCATTATAACACAGAACCTCCCCTCTTCTCTCATCCACTGCTCAAGCAGTTCCTCAGAGGGGCCAGAAATTTGAGACCACCTAGGAGAGCTCCAACCCCAGCCTGGGACCTTAACTTTGTTTTGGAGAAACTCACTCTACCTCCTTTTGAGCCAGCTGCTACTGCAGACTTAAACATTCTTTCTTGGAAAACAGCTTTCCTTTTAACAATCACTTCAGCTAGAAGGGTATCTGAATTACAGGTCCTTATGGCAGTGGAACCTTTCTTCATCTTTCATGCGGACAGGGTGCCCCTCAGAACCAATCCATCCTTCATGCCCAAGGTGGTATCCAGTGTGGCTCTTAATCAGTCCATTCATTTGCCAACCTTCTTTCCCAATCCACAGAATAAAGGGAAACGGATACTGCATTCCTTAGATGTGCACAGACAACTTAGATTCTACTTGGACAGGACTAAACCTCAAAGGAAATCTGAACAACTGCTGGTGGCATTTGCTGCAGTGGCAGAGGGGAAGGCTATTTCAAAGCAAACCATTTCTAAATGGATAAGCCATTGCATTCATTTCTACTGTAAGCACCATGGAAAACCTATCCCCCAGGGGATCGGACCTCACTCCACCAGGGCTGCATCTTCCTCTACAGCCTTTCTCAGAGGCGTCCCTACCAGGGACATCCTAGAAGCTGCTACCTGGAGTTCTGTATATACTTTCACCAAGCATTATCATTTGCCAATTTTCTCTAAATTCAGAGCTGACTTTGCCACTGCAGTCTTGCAGGGCCTTATAGCTAGCCCTAATGCTGTCTAAATTCCTCCTCCCAATCATAGCTTTGGGAATCTACCCAAATGTAATGACTGCAACAGTGAAACACGAGGAACATAGTACAGTTGTGTACACTTACCATAAATGTATATGTTCGAGTGTATTCACTGTTGCAGTCCTGGTTACCCTCCCTCCAGCCCCCTAACTTCTTTTGGCTATACCTCTACTTTCCTTTACTATGCTTAAAAGCCTTTTTGGTGTATTTGCTTTTTTGTTGGAGGTTTATCTTTGTACTTTTATATTTAATTGCTTCCCATTAGGGGGGCACCTGACATCTGGGGCAAGAAAAACTGATGTAATGGTGTCGGCTGCATGTTTTATACCCCTGATGACCTGACGTCATGGAAGAAGGGACAGCAACTGACCCAGGACCCAAGACTTTGTTAATCAGGCCAACTGAGGGCTATACCTGCAAGCAGATAACCCAAATGTAATGACTGCAACAGTGAATACACTCCAATATCTACATTTATGGTAAGTGTACACAACTATACTTTTCACCTGCGTCCCTCATTGACAGGGGTGACAGGTGCTGATTGAGGTTTCTTTTTTGGAGATAAACTCTTGGCTAGGCTTGTAAGGGCCTCAGGGCCATTAGTCTAGTAACCTCCTGTAATCCTATAATGCTGTGTTGAATGTATAAAACAAATACTGAATAAGGTTGCAGTTTTTTTTGGGGTGAGTTGTTAGAGTGGTTATGGTATTTTTTGCTGCAAGAATTTATTAGAGGATTGATGCAAGACCAGAATTTTTTAGCTGTGCCTATGGTTAATTTGAAAGTGAGCCTTGCATTTGCTTTTTTTTTTTTTTTTTTATTTACTTGTTTTTTTGACTATTATGAAGTTGCCCTAAAGTTAGAAGGTGGTGGTCTGTGTTTCTACCATTGCTTGCAAACTGTGTCCCTGTCCTTTGTAAGGTTTTAGTTTTGTTTAGTAAGCCAATGAACATGATTTGATTTGACTCTGTATGCAGTGGGGCTAAAGTGTTAAATGTGTTCAGAAATACTGTGTTGAAATGGTTGACTGCTTCATCTAGGGGTAGGGTTTTAATGGAGACCAGTTCATAGCCAGTAATGTATCTTTGAAAGACTGAGGGTTGAAATTTGGTTATGTGCTGTGTGGTGGGTATGTTTTCTTTGGATGCAAGTAGGGAGATGGGCACTTAGAGCAACATAAAGTGTACAGGCGCAGTTATATTTACTGGCTTCAGATACTAATATACAGTAGGGGATGGTACCTTTGTTGTGCTTGTCATATTGGTTGGGGATGTTATGAGCTGTGTAAAACCAAATAGGTTTATGCTGGAAGAAGGGTAGTTTGGAGATGGAGTTAGGCAGTTAGTATTGACATCGCCTAGGATGATGGTTTCGTTACAGATTGTCCTATTTGTGCAGGAGAGAATGTCGGCTACTGCAAGTATATTGTCTGTGTGTGTCTGTGTGTGTCTGTGTGTGTCTGTGTGTGTCTGTGTGTGTCTGTGTGTGTCTGTGTGTGTCTGTGTGTGTCTGTGTGTGTCTGTGTGTGTCTGTGTGTGTAATATGTATATCGTTTAGTATGATAATGCATAGGCTGTTCATTCTTTCATTCTTCCACCCATTTGTCCACAACCCCTTTTTTCCCATTTTTGCACATGGGGTCAGGGTGTCAATTTACCAGGGGCAATAATCTAGAGCCACACCTCCGGTTGGTGGGGTTCTTCTTCCATACCACGTTTTATGCACACATTCACAGCTACATCCAATTTTAGTGTGTCCGGTCCAGCTACTGCATGTCTTTGGAATGTGGGAGGAAACTGGAGCACCCGGAGAAAACCCACACGAACACAGGGAGGTCATGCAAACTTTGCACTGAAAGCACCCCAGCTGAAGACTGAACTTGCGAACCTCTTGCTGTGAGGCGATAACACTGTCTGCCGTACTGCTGTTGCATAGGCTCTTTTTCTTATGTAAATTTAGGAAAATAATAAATCTGATATTGTTAATCCTTGTTCATCCCTTACGCATGGGTATCTGTTCCGACCTCGGAACCGAGCCGGCCATTTTCCAAGCTCGTGTCAGGTTCAAACTCTCGAGCTAAACTCTTACCCACAATCCCCCTCTCCCTGTTACCTCAGATTTCATTTGCCGCATTGCCATTCGGTCGTGTCAAGCTGCTTCTTGAGCCAAGTACAGTTATTTGTTGTTTAATAGCTATTTATCTTACTTTTCTGTCAGAAAAGTTTATATTTCATTGTGTCTTACCCTATCGCATCTAACGACCATATTTTCTTCAGGTTTTTTTCTCTTTTCTCTATTTTACTGCAAGGTATTCTCCCCTTACCATTGTTGGTAATCCTTCCCTTTTTCTCATACCTTCGGGTATTCTTTTGTACCATTGCTGGTACCCTGTTCTGCTTTCTAATTTAGCTATCATGGCAGATGAGAAGGGTAGTCCGGGGTTTAAACGGTGTTCTGATTGTGGACACAAACTACCTACTTCTGATGCACACTCTTTGTGCATTTATTGTTTGGGGGCATCCCACTTATCTGTTGACCCGCCCTGTACTATTTGTGAAAACTTTTCAAATAGAGCTTTGTTGGAAAGGAAAAGCAAGCTGTTACTGAAGGGACTTCTTAAATCTCCCTTTTCAAAGGCTATTTCTGGGTCTGAAGCCTCAAGCCCCTCCTAGAGCCCATAAGAAAATCATGGATGTTCCTACCAAGGCTAAATCTTTGCCTTCGTCCCCGGCTGGGGCCTCCCGCCAACCAAAACCTAAAAAGGCTAAAGTTTCGGCTCCAGAGCTCACTCACTCGGCCCCAGTGCTTTCGGTAACTAGACCTTCGGCTCCATTAGTGATCTCAGCTCCGTCTTCTCCTGCAGCCTTCACTATATCGGCACCAAGGGGCTCCTCAGTTTAGACTATTACCACTGTATCGGCACCGACCTTTCAGTTGGTGCAGACCTTGACCACGTCGGCTCTGACATCTTACTCGGAACCGGCGCCAGCTTCGGCACCGACAGCCACTTCGGCACTGATCCCTGTGTCGGTGCAGACCATGACCTCGGCACAGATTACTTCTTCAGTGCAGACACCCATAGTCCAGTCTCTCTCGGCACTGTTGTTCTCGGTGCGGACTGGTGAGATGGGCACCGAGTTTGTCTCTTTTCTGGACAGGCCTATTTCTCCCTCAGTCTCTGTGAGGTCCACTAGAAGTCTTTCCGAACATGATGTGTTGCGTCTTGTGGATCCAGGTGCTCCTGGCCAGAGGTATCCCACCCCCCAGGAACTATCCTTCCTTGGGAGGTGATCACCAGTCTCCAAAGAACCCTTCTTATTCTCCTTCTTCATTGCCTTTGAAGTCCATGGATATAGCACAGTCTTCTCCTTCTGCGGTTCCCTTTATGGATCTCACTAAGGAACCGCAGTTGCCTTCGTGGCAGTAAAGTTTTGCTATGACCCAGGATGTCAGTTGTGACACGCATAGTTTGCTGCTCCACAGCCATCCAGGGACTCTGGGTCGGCAGGCTGAGCCACTTAGGGGAGGGGTGACCCGTGTCCTAGACATTCATTCCTCTTCAGGTGAACCAGCCTTCCAACTGTTGGAGAAGGCTTTCGCTGCTGCTGGCGATACTGGACTGTCTATTCCTCTGCCCTCCTCTGGTACACTGGTTTCACAAGTCACACTGAGCAGACACCGGGTGCAAGGGCCTCAGGACATATTCCCACAGGAAACCCCTTTTCCGCTGTGTTCCCCAGCTTCTCCTGCTGGGGAAGTCCACCGGAAAAGTTTGTGTAAGAGGAAGTACATGGACTGCACAGAGGAGTCCCTCACTGAAGACAGATTTTGATGAGGGGGAGGGATCCCCTCGGTCACCCTGTGAGGTATCCTTTGGGGATATCCTCGAAATCCTGAAACAGAGAGGTGACTGGCAGTCCTCTAATCCGTCCTCTGCAGAATCTGTGTTCCAGCAGGTCTTTTGCACCTGGCCTCTTACCTCCTGGGTTACTCCACCTGCCGATGAACTTGTTCGGCTTATCGTGCAGTGTGCTTGGAAGGCTCCTGACACCATTGAAGCTATTCCCCGGAGGCCAGATAAGATTTTGTCCCCTCCTGCTATCGATCCCCATTGGTCAAAAGGTCTTCCTGTGGATGCTTTGGTGGTGGCGGCCGCAACAAAAAAGGATCTGGCAGAAGAAGAAAGCCAGACTGTCCATCCACCTAACAGAGTCCAGGGCCCTGGACAGGATAGGGAAGCGCACCTTTGCATCAGAGACTTTTACTATCAGGTCCCTGAATTATATGGCACACTTTACCAGGCTTCAAAGGGATCTGATTTTTGAGCTTTCTGAAACCTTGGCTGGTGCCGTGTCTGATGAGGTCCGTGACAAAGTGGCCTCTCAGCTGGCCACCATTGAGTCAATGTCTAACTCCTCTATGCGACTGATATCTCAAGGAGCAGCTAGAGCAGCAGGTTCAGCTGTGGTCTTGAGACGACACACCTGGATGCGCTTGTGCAGTTTCACGGAACCCTTTAAGGCTTCCTTTCTTAACGCCCCCATTGAGGCCTCCTCGTTATTTGGACCCAAAGTTAAAAGCTCACTGGCCAGATGTGAACAGGACGGTAAGACCCTTTCTGCCATAGGTGTCTATTATTCTTCCCCTCAACGTGCTTTCTCCCGAAACCAAAAGAGTGGGAAGATATGGTTCAAGAAATCTCAGAGTCCTTTCCGTGACACACAGTCCGAGTTCTCCCCTAGAGGCAGAGGGGGAAACTCACAGGGAAGACTCTTCTTTCGGGGCAGAGGGGTTTCACGTAATCAGGGTTCCAGAGATTCTTCCCCTGGCCAGTCCTACCAATGCTCCTGAAGAGAGGACAAACTCCTTTGCTCTGGAGGTGGTTGGGGGACGTTTCTCCTTGTGCCCTTCTGCCTGGCTAACCATCACCACCGATTCTTGGGTACAAAGGATTATAACCAGAGGTTATCATATCCCCTTCGATCTTTGTCCTGTCCCTTCAAAAAACCTTCCCCGACGTTCCACCCAGTCAGAGGGAAGCAGCAGCACTAAAGATAGAAAAGCTGCTAAGAAAGAGTCATCCAAATAGTCCCTCCAGACCAGATAGGATCCGGATTCTACTCAAGACTATTTTTGGTGCCAAAGAAAACCGGGGACTGGAGACCAATTTTGGTGTATTGAACAAGTTTGTGAGAGTACAAAAATTCCAGATGGTCACAATACAGTCTATCCTCCCGCTTTGGGAAAAAGACGATTGGATGTGCTCGATAGATCTTCAAGATGCTTACCACATAAAAGTGGACAGGCCATCAAGAAGATATCTGCTCTTCTGTGCCGGAGCCAGTCAATACCAGTTCAGAGTACTGCCCTTTGGACTCTCTACAGCTCCTAGAGTGTTCAAAAAGTGCATGGCAGTTGTCACAGCTCACTTGCGGCTTCAAGGATTCCAGGTGTTTCCATACCTAAACGACTGGCTCATTTCTGCCCCTACCAGACATCTACTGGAAGAAGCCCTGGCATACTCTCTCCTCGCTACACAAAGGCTAGGCATAACCATAAACTGGCAAAAATCCAATCTCACCCCATCTTAGTCAACAGAATTCATAGGGGTTATCTTGGACACAGAACTGCAGAGCTGCTATTCCAGAGCACAGAGTTTTAAGGATAAAGCAACAACTGATTCCAATCTTTTCAAGGGAGAAATTCACTTGGTTCTACAGCTGTTGGGTTCCATGGCAGCCTCCATCACCATTGTCCCCCTGGCTAGGTTTCACATGAGGCTTCTACAATGGCTACTGCTCACCCAATGGTATCCCTTTCAGCATCCTCTTTCAGCCATGATTCGAGTAACCCACAGGTGCAAACAGGATTTAAATTGGTGGATGACACACAATCTGTCACAATGGTCTCGCCCCTTCTCCCCTCAGCAACCCAAGGCCACAGTGACCATGGACGCCTTCCTGATGGGGTGGGGGGGGCTATGTCAGGGACAGACAGTCCAAGACACTTGGTCCGAACTGGAGGCCCATCTGCATATAAATGTTCTAGAGCTGAGGGTGGTGCTTCTGGCATTGCAAGCATTCCATCCCCTGCTGCCATCTGGGACAATTGCAATTCAATCAGACAACATGGCGGTGGTCTGGTACATCAACAAGCAAGGTGGAACTAAATCTTCCCCCTTTGTCGAGAGGCCATGAGGATATGGCAATGGGAGATGGCTACCAACCGTTTTCTTCTAGCAGCGCACATTCCCGGGAGTTCCAACGTGATAGCAGATAGACTCAGCAGGTGCATTCTTCAACCTCACTAGTGGTCCCTGAATCCCTTGATAGCGACGGAGATCTTCCACCGCTGGGGCCGTCCTTGCTGCAACCTCTCTGCTTCCCCGACCAACTACAAATGCAGCAATTACTTCGCCCTGATTTCCCTCTGGGACAGTCACCCAGGGATGCTCTAGTCCACGATTGGCCCTCTGGTCTTCTTTACGCATTCCCACCCTTTCCCCTCATTCCCCAGTTTCTGAAGAAAGCCCGTCGGTTGAAGAGCAAGGTGATCCTCATAGCACCATATTGGCCTCGACAGATTTGGTTCCCCTTCCTTTGGCCTCACCTGCTAGATCAACCGTGGATTCTCCATCCAACCCCGGAGTTGATCTCACATGCACAGAACCTAATTCATCCCAACTTGAACAGCCTAAAGCTCACGGCTTGGCTACTCCAATTCCCTTGATGGCGAGGCAGAATGATCTTTCTTTACCAGTACGTGACATTCTCATTGCATATCATAAGTCTTCCACTAGAATTACTTATCTGAGCAAGTGGAAAAGATTTACCTGTTGGCTGAAAGATAAACAAGTAGATCCCTTCTCAGCATCAGTGTCCATAATACTAGACTATCTGGCCGACCTTTTCCAATCGAGTCTGTCAGCCTCTACCATTAGAGTTCATTTGGCTGCAATTTCTAATTTTCATGAGGGTGTCCAAGATTCCTCTCTTATGTCCCACAAAATTGTGCAAGACCTTCATAAAAGGTGTGAATCATCTGAAGCCACCTTTTAGAGAACCTATTCAATCATGGGATTTATCATTAGTTCTACAAGCTCTGACAATGCCACCTTTCGAACCAGCCTCTTCTTGCGACCTCAAGCATTTGTCATGGAAAACCTTGTTTTTGGTTGCCATTACTTCTGCCAGACGTATTTCTGAGCTTCAAGCTTTATGCATCAAGAGTCCATACTTGATTTTTCATAGAGATTGTGTCTCTGAGAACTAATCCATTATTTCTGCCAAAAGTGATCTCTGAAATGTCCATTAATGGAACCATTGAATTGCCAGTTTTCTTTCCCAATCATTCAAACAGAGGAGAGTATTGCCTACATACCCTAGGTAAACACAGGCAAATCCATTTTTACTTGAACAGGACTAGGTCCTTTCGTAAATCTGACCAGTTATTTTTGGCCTTTTCTGGACCTAGATTAGGATCTGCTGTAGCTAAGGTCACATTAGCTAGATGGTTGAAGGAGTGTGTGACCTTCATTTATACACAATGTAATATCTTGTTGCCTACTACCATGAAAGCTCATTCAACAAGGTCGGTGGCAACTTCTGCTGCCTTCCATGCCAGAGCTTCTTTACTTGACATCTGTGCAGCTGCAACTTGGGCTACGCCTCATACCTTCATCAATCATTACAAATTGGATTTTGCCTACAGGAGAAGAGCATCTTTCGGTTCTATGGTGCTCAGGAATGTCCTTCCATGAGAGCCTCCCAGGAATAGAGGTAGGTGTATGTCTTACCATAACGTTCCAGCTGTATTGTTGATCCTCGTTCAGTCATTACGACCCTCCTTCCTTCCCCCTCCTGTGGTTTCTAGTGGATCTCACCATCCGGTTCTCTTAGGTTATTTGACCAGAGGTAGCCTCTACCTTCTTTGACTTGCAAACTCTGAGGTAACAGGGAGAGGGTGATTGTGGGTAAGAGTTTAGCTCGAGAGTTTGAAGCTGACGCGAGCTTGGAAAATGGCTTGCTCAGTTCCGAGGTCGGAACAGATACCCATGCGTAATGACTGAACGAGGATCAACAATACAGATGGAATGTTATGGTAAGACCCAACTTCTTTTTATTTTGGCAGTATGAAGTGTGGAATTGGCTTGGTGAATTGAAGATGGTTTAGGAGTTAAGGAGAGCTAGGCCACTAACTCTGTTTTTAACCTCTTTAATCTAATTATGTTGCATCCGGGGGAAGAATTTAGGTACCGCTAGTATTTGGTTTAAGCCAAGTTTTTTTGATGGCCAAGGTGTCAGGGCTGTAATGAGATATCAGGCATGCAGTTCAGTTACTTCATTACATGTATTACATAGATTTACTGAGATGAGATTTAGGTCTTTTGACAGAGTGTTTGTGTTGGGAGGGGGATATATTAATTTATGGAGGTTATATGTCCACAGCAGGGAGGTAAATTGGCTGCTTTTGACTTTGTCTTTAGTGGTCTACCCCGAGGTTCAGATACTTTTATTGTATGTAGCATTCAAAACTAGGTGGCACACATGGTTGGGAGGCAACTGGGTCTGCTCAAATGATGAGGGAAGTATACCACTCATAGTCTAGAAATCCAAGAATGACAACAGACATGAGAAAAAGTAAGACAGCAGAGAGGGTGAAGAGATAAAATATTGGAAAGTAGGTTGGGACATTTTGCAGCCAGTCATTACTACAGAGCCTCTTAGCTCTGGTTAGAAATGATACCAGTAGCTGTACTCCAAGACAGAATAGAATGGGCAGAACTAAGTTGACAAGCAAATACAGTTAGAGTATTAGAACATTGATAAATTTGTTCAGAGTATTGTTATAGTGGCATAATAGTAAAATGGAATCTAGTTACTGCAGGCTAGCACAGCACTGTTAATAGAAGCGTAGCAAATATTCGACAAAGCATTTATAAGTGTACTGTGTATATAATGGTGTTAGGTAATTACTTTTGAAGAAACAGTTTCATCTCTGCTTTGGAAATTGTAAAGACTGTAAGTTATCATGATTACTACTCTGGAAGTTACAAAGACATAAAGCTGTCAGCAGCATTAAATGCTAAACTGTATACACATCTTAAGACGTAATGTACATGAGGTCATGGATTGAAAAAATACTGTTTACTGCTCTGGAAGTTTTAAACAATATAGCAGAAGATAGCATCAAACATTAAGAATGAAGGAGCAGAACTAATAACATAAATTAACATGAGTTTGCCGGATTGCTTACTCAGAATGTAGACCTCAGTATGTTTTTTTGTATACATGATTCCAAACTCAATATGATAGCAAGGAAAATACTGTAGCACTACAGTAATACAAAAGCATATGAGAGTAATGCTTGATAAGCAAATGCCATCAGATATACCCAAACAATAATACTTGCCGTACAAGGCAGTTAGCACTTAAACATGTAAACAGGTTGCTATATTACAAAAACAACTGTAGCTTTTCAGAAACAAAAAGGAGAAAAGTTTGCTTTTAGAATTCTCAATAACCAGGGCCATACATGGATGTTTGTTACATTGTGTTGAAACTTTAAGGGAATACTGTACTAATCTCCCACCAGAGGATACATTATTTCTGAATCTCATTATTTCTAATATTCATCTGGTCTCTGAACATTCCCTAAAGTGTGTGTGATTGTGCAGATACTATGTCTAGGGCCATTGCTACTGTCTTAAGGGGGTATGCTTTGGTATGTAACTGAAGGTTCACAGACTAAGTTAAATCTGAGATTTTGAAATCCGCTTTAGATCAAAGAAGTTGTTTTTGGCAGTTTTGCTACAGAAGTCTCAAACAATCTGTTCAGGGGGAAATGATTTCAGGGAGTTAATTTTTTTTTCTGGTCTCCTGTTATAAATCAAATAGGTCCTGTACACCTCTTCAGAATCTAAACAGTCCCTGCCTGCATCTGGCAAACAGGGCTTGAAAAAATGACAGGAGGGAGCATTAATGAAGCACAGAGATCTTTTCCGAAAACTGGGCAATCTGCACCTTTTGAATAACTGCACCTGCATCCCCCCCTTCCCCTCCCTTCTTGCCATTGTTTAACTCTGCCCTATACACAGGCTTGAATCTCTTCCTTTTCAATCACTACCCATTCTCTTTATTACCCTTTGGTGTATTCATAGCTCTGAAAGTATTTACAAATAGCCTAGTCCTTGGAATAGCCCCTTGAGGATGTACAAGTCTTTATTTAGACAGCTTATCTTTGCAGTCTTTTCCCCCTGGCAGGCGGGAGTCTTTTTCCCCAGCAGGAGTCTTTAATATGGATTGTCTCCTTCACCAATCTGTAGTTCCAGATACATATTCAAAACTCTTCTTTGATTCAGTCATACAAGATGGCTTTCCAGGCTTCATGAAGACCCAACATTATTATCCTCGGGACTTTCTGATTCCAGTTTTGGGCCTTATCAAAAAGGAACTGCATGGATGAAGACTGCACATGTTTCAGAATTGAGGTCTCCCTTTTCTCATCAGATCCTAACACAGTCTCCACCAACAAATTACTCAGATTTTGCCTGGGGAACAGTTTAGGTGAGGTAAAAAGGTGCATCTAATAGGACTTGTCAGACAGACCAAAGCACAATAGTATCAGAGATGCAAGCTGTGATCCATACTATTAAAATCTCTTACCTTGGGTCTGTTGGACACTTGCGTGTGAATACAGACAACACCACAGTAATGTGAAACTTCATCTAGCAGAAGCGCACCAGGTCTTTTCCCTCTGTGCCTCTTGGCTGTGATAGTTGGGAGGGGTAGCTCTTGAGCCTTTCTTGATCCTCCAAACATTTTACATTCCGTCAGAGTAATATGTAGTGACAAACAAGCTGAGCAGGACCAGGATAGACCCTTACTATTGGAAGTTGTATGAAAGGGTCTTCCTGGGATTAATCCAGTTGTGGGGAGCACCTCATACAGATGTGTTCACGCCTTTCAAAACAGACACCTAACCAGATTCTATTCCAGGACTTTTTACAAGTAGGCAGAGGGAACACGTGCTTCCATCCTTTTTCACTGATGCACAGAGCCATTCTTAAGATTCAGAGATGGTGTAGAAGATCTTTGTGGCAACTCCTTTTAGCCCAGGCAGCAGTGGTTCTTCCACCTTATGGAATTGGCCAGGGGCACTTGCTGCAAACCTCCTCACAAATTGTATCTATACGCACTTGACCAGTGGTAGTTTGACTCACTCCTATCTCAGACTACTTCAACTGACTGCTTGGATGATTAATTTCTGATACCTTTTAGGCACCTTTTTCATGTGGACATGAATTGGGTACTAAAGAAGATAAGAAAGCCTATTAAGAAATCCTATATCGGCAAGTGGAAAAGAATTTCTTACAGGTACCTAGCCAATGACCAAAGCACTGATACAGATTATGTACCACTGGTTCTCAATTATTTGTGAGTTTCTAGCCTATCTTAATCCAATATGACGATTCATCCTGCATTTATTTCAGGATGTCTCCTTTGACTCCACCCCTGTCCTCTTTGTTACTCGTTAAATATTCTTGATTAAGGTCTTACACTTGAGGCCACCATAAAATAATGTCTTTCCTCGCTGGGACCTTAACTTTGTGCTGGAAAAACTAACCATGCCTCCATCTGAACCTGCTCATGTGGCATATTTATGGTTTGGTACTTGGAAAACTGTTCTTACTGCACTGGCATCTGCAGGAAGGCTATTGGAAATTGCTAGCTGTCATGGTGGGTTGATCCTGCCTGGTATTACACAAGAACAGGGTTACTTTAAGAAAAAAATCCCTCAGTTATGGCCAAAGTAGTCTCACTGTTTATTTTGAATTGGACCATCAATTTTCAAATGTTTTACAAAGAACCTCAATAACAGGGAAAAAAATAACTACATACTCTAGACTTACATGTACAGCTTGGGTACTATCTTAACTGAATTAAGTCCTATGATAATATTGATCAGCTGTTTATTTCTTATGATGGTACTAAGAAAGGCCAGTTTGCCCTAAAAGTATTTCTAGATGGCTGTCCTGAGCTATTGCTTTTTGTTGTTCTTACCATGACAAAATGGTTCCAGGCATATTGTACGAGAGCCTTATCCTTTTGCATGGCATACTGGAAAGGGGGGACTCTAGAGTTTACTGGGTCCTCTGTACATACATGTGCAAAACGTTCTAATTTGGGATCCTTTTCCAGGTGCAGAGCTAGCATTCCAAGGACCTTTCCCCAGTGGCTCTTGGATCCTTATCCTTCCTCCTTCAAGGTTTGTTATGCTTTGAAAATCAGCCCAAATAGACAAAGGCTACCTCAGCAGTGGGTATGATGACCATAGTACAGTTGTATAAGTACTTAACATAGCTGTAGACATTATTTCCACACTCTGCAGTAACCACACCTAGTCACCACCCTTCTTTCATTTTCCTGTATATTGGTTTTGGGATATAAAATGCTTCTTTATTTATACTAGATTAGTGGCTCAGGATGAGGTTGCTTACTTTTTTTTTTTTTTTTTCGCAAGCAAGAAAGTCCTTTAGTCATTTCCTTCTGGCTGCTAATCATCTTATTGGTGCTGGACAGTTAGCCAGAGGGAAGGTGTGGGAGAGAGCCAGAGCTTTTGAAGCAGGCCAGTTATTGCTTCCCAAACAAGAGCCAACCAGATAGCTAAATGCTACTGCAGCAGTGTGGAATTCAAATATCTGCTGCTCTGGTAAGTTCTTACTTGGATAATTGTGTGTATGTAATAGTGTATGTGTGTGTGTGCATGTATGTGTGTGTGTGTGTGTGTATATATATATATATATATATATATATATATATATATATATATATATATATATATGAAGAGCTCAGTTATTCACATTACCCCCTTTGGCCTCTCCAGGTGTGGCTTCCCTTCTTTTCGTCTCATCTTCCATACCCTCCATGGATACTGCACCCAAGTCCAGACCTTCTCCTGCATCCCTCCGAGATGAAACATCCCAATATTCCAGGCCTCAAAATGACCACATAGTTTCATTTCTTTTAGTAGCTAGACAGCTCAGAATTTCGTCCCAGTCTGACAGATACTTCTATCTTCCCAGAAAGCTGCTGCAAGGAAGATGTACAGGAGTAAATGAAAACAATTCACAACTTGGGCTCTTCAGAAGGAAATTGACCCCTTCACTGCTCCTATATCTTTAATTCTGGAATTTCTACCATCTTTTTTTTCAAGAAGGTGCTAGTTTTTTGCAGTCGAAGTATAATTTGCAGCCATATCTAATTTCAATTCAGAAGAAGAAATTTCCTCTTTAGCTTCTTCCAAATTGTGCAAAACCTTTCTAAAAGGCACCTTTTTACTCTGACCTCCAGTGAAAGACCAGTCATCTCCTTAGGATTTAGCAGTCCTACTCCAAGGGTTGACCCAATGGCTCTTTGAACCATCAGCCAAATCTGATTTAAAATTTTTGCCTTCAAAAACAGCATCTGCGAAGAAAATTCCATACTCCAGACTCTTTCCACATCCCCTTAATTGTTTTTCACAAAGACATTGTTACTTTACGAACCAGTCCATCCTTCTTAACAAAGGCAGCATCTGAATCCGATATTAATCAAACAATTCATTTACCTGTCTTCTTCCCTAATTTTTCAAATAAGGGGGAGAGCATGTTACATCTTTTAGATGTACATAAACACAGTTGTCTATCTCCTCAGAACAAAAGATTTCAGGAAATCAGAACAGCTGTTTTGTTTCTTTTTCACTGAACAGACTGGGATCCCCAGTTTCTAAAGTTATCGTGGCCAAAGGATTACTGATAGCATTTCTTTTGTATATATTCAGCAAGGCCTCTCCCTTTCCAAGCCTCCTAAAGCACATTCTGTTAGATACATGGCAACCTCTTCCACCTTTTGGTCTATAATTTCCATTGTCAACATTTGTGCAACAGCTACTGGGTCAAATGCTCATACTTTTATTGCTCATTACAAGCTAGATTTGACCTCCAGAGGCAGAGCTGCTTTTGGTTTGACAGTTTTCTGGAATATCCTTCCATGAGGGCCACCCAAGATTCACGTAGCTGGGGAGTCTGTCTCAAACTTTGAGGAATGAATGAAAAGGCCAACATCGGATATTAAAGTTATGCACACATCATAACTATGAATCTGTGTTGTCATTCTTCCTCAGCTTCCCACCCTTTTTACCCCTTCCTTTCATCTTCTGGAGTGACCTTGTCAGTATCACAGAACTTTTTGTTTCGGGTTTGAGCCTCAGCTTTGCTGTTCTTCACTTTTTCCTGCTCTGTTTTAAGATGTTTAAGGCAGCAAGCTTGTTCTGAGGTATTGTTAGCTGACTGAGGCATTATGGGTAGGGGAGGAGCTCGAGACTTGGATCTGAAAGTCTAGTGTATGTGGTTACGTTGGATCTGGTACCCACATTTTGAGGAAGAATGAAAATGGACAACACTGCTGCATAGTTATGGTGAGTACATAACTTTACTTTTCTAATTTTCATGTAGATGGAAGGAAAGTACCTGCTGTGAGAACAGAACTCAGAACATTTGTGTAGTGGGTCATGAAAGGGAAGTGTGCTACCTTTTTGAGCCACTGGGCAGCAGCAGTGCAGCTGCCAAAAATATGTAGACTGTTCCTGGCCAAAGACTGCATGTGCTGTAAGTGAGATTTCATACAGTCATGTTTCTTCATGTGTGTATGTATCTGTGCTTCCGTGCTTTCCTTTGCATAATAATTTATCCTGCTTGTCATATGCAGCTACCTCAAAGTTAGGCAAACTGGACCTTTACATACGTTTCAGGCACAGGGCAACAGCTGATGTAGGGGATTCAGATTTTATGAAATTTTAAATAATTTCAGTCTGTCTGTTTACTCATTCTGTAGACCTGGATATGGTAATATTCCAGTAACTTGCTTTGGGAGCTTTATTTATGCAAATCCTGCAGTCTGTTATTAAGGCTTACAGATGGTAGACACCTGCAACAACTGGAGAGGCCGCAAAAGTACCTCACAAAGAGGATCCTAGGCCTTAAACACTTGTTCTATATGGACAGACTCAAAAAAACTCCAACTATTCTGTGTCTCATATCACCTACTTAGAGGTGATCTCTGCTGGACTTACAAAGCCATGTCTGACCCAGCTCTGTTAGAAATGCTACATCTAAAGAAATCCCAATCCGTCCGCATCATACGCTCCAGAGACCTCAACCTCATTACCACAATCAACAGAACATGCTGGAGGGACAGGTTCATAACCCAGAGACTGCCCATGCTATGGAATAGCCTTCCCATACATGTCAAGCAGAGCACCTCACTGGCCCTCTTCAAGAGAAATCTTGATGAGTGGATAGGAAATAGAAAATTCACCCTGGGGATCACTCCAGTGGCTCTACTCGACCGAGGCACTAGGAACTAAGTTTGGGTGGCACGATGCCAGAGTAATCCTATGGGCTAGGCTTGTAAAGGCTCCAGGGCCATTAGCCTAGTACACACCTATGTACCTATAAAATGGCCCACAAGGAGCCTAGCACTTACAATAAATTGGTCTTTCTGCTTCCTGATTTTGTGAAGTAACAATCTTTTGTACAGTACTTTGTAAGGCTGAGGTTGCTTAGTTTGTGGACCTCAAGATGATTTATCTTTCTGATTTATCTTAATGCATTTGTGTTGATGCTACAACTATTTGTATGGCGACCTATATAATTTTTGGTATGACAAGGCAATGCTGGCCACAGAAGTTGTATTCTTGAAGCTGGATACAATTGAAATGCATTATAAAAATGTCACCTTTTGCCCACTACCTAGAAAAGAGTTTACAGAAGTACTATCCTTTCTACATGTGCATCTGGCTATCTGATGAAAGGTCAGTATCCTTCAGAGCTTGGAGACCTCACGTTCTTAGATGTGATGTGTGTGACCGTTGTTAGATTGATTGATTGGCCTGAAAAAGTGAATTTCTTTTTAAGATTCAAGTTCAAATGGTGAAAGGAAAACTGACACAATTATAAACTTGTGTAAACATTAAACAGAATCTCATTGGCATTTTTATTTCCTTATAGTTTCAGCATAATACTATTTAATGCAACTTCAGTTAGAAATATGTGTAGTAAACATTTCTTTCTCTAAATGTAGTTTGAATAGTCGATATGAATTTATCTTTGTGGAAGTATTCCAAATATCACTGGTGTAAAGTCTCAGTGTAAATGGAAAAAAATGAAATTACAACACTACAACAGAATAAAGGTAGGCTTGGAGCAAGATTTTTTATTTTTTTGCTGCAGATGTTAAACCTGTTTTTGTGACATTTTTATTGTATATATGTGTGTGTATGTATGTATGTATGTATGTATATATATATATATATATATAAAAGTGCTAAAACATTAGTTTTTCTCAGAAGTGACTTCATTGCAGTGAACATAAAACTTTTATTTTTTTACAGCTTTAATTGTGCCTACACATGAATGTTTATCACTTTGTTCAGCAACATATACACAGTTGTTGACCAGAACTTCTGTTTACTTTTACAGTAAACTCTTGGTTAACCGGCACCCAAGGTGATTTAGTAGATGCTGGATAACTGTAGTTTCTGGTTGCTTGAGAGTTACTATTAAAAATAGGCCCGACTAATACTGTACTCTATACTATTTGTTTGGTTTGATTTGTTTGTAGGTTAGGGAGAGAGGGGAATTTATTCCTATCTTCCTTTTTAAAACTATAAAAACGTAAGGTAGGGGTGTGTGTGTGTGTGTGTGTGTGTGTGTGTGTGTGTGTGTGTGTGTGTGTGTGTGTGTGTGTGTGTGTGTGTGTGTGGACACAAAGTGCAACACGTGAAAATTGCACTGCATTTTTTTGATTTTTTTTTTTTTTTTTTTTCTGGTTGCTTGAATTCCGATTAACTGAGTTTACTGTATACAGCTTTTGGTTTCTACATAACTGATTATAAGCAGGACACTTGATTTAATCATGTCTGGCCAGAATTCATACACATTTTTTGTGAAGTGTTTTACATTCTTTTTATGTATTTCATTTTTACTACCGTTTCTCTTTGATTCACTCTTATATTTCAACCTTGTGTTTTCTCTCTGTAATATAACCTTGCACAGTTCTAATTACTTAGTTTTTAAATGTAGAGTCAATTTGCTGTGTGTGTATAAGTGTGTGTGATAGTATATATAGTTTCAGATCAAAACAGACAACTCTGTTGCTAGCAAAGACTTTTTGAACCTGTGAAGAAGAGCAATGTATTTCTCAATGGGGGTTTTGCCTGCAGCCTTTTGCATAAGATCACGGTGCAGCGGAGTCAGGGAATTTAGCTGTACCCCACTATTGTGCGAATTCTGAGGATAAAATTAGCAGGGGATGTGTTGGACACATGGGGGCTTGCCACCCCCCCAAAAAATAGTTTAGATTTTCTTGTATTTCGATCATTCAGATTCAGTCTAAAATTACTGTTCTTTCTGTTTACTCTCATTAGTGTTGGAGGTTTGATGAGACACTGCAATACACACACACACGCACTCTTCTTGTTTGGCTGTTTCTTGCATCAGACAGTTCAATCTGATATTAACAAAATCATACAATTCTCAGTGCTTTGCTCAATTCTTTCCATAGCAAAAGCCCTCTTATTGCCCTCTAAAGCCCTCTAATTAAAGGAGTGCTGTCCTGAAGAAAATGCTGAGTAAATGGAAGAATTTTCCTTTGTTCACAGTAACTCTGAAACGTCTTTCTCGTTGCAACATTATTCTTTCTCCTTCTCAAAGTTCAGAAGAATAGTTAACTTTCAGGTCGTCTTGTCTCTTTCAGAAATACAGCATGCTGATCCTTTTAGGGCTTCTTAAATATTTCAGTTACAATCAGGAATAAATCACATTTCTGGATCCATACCTTCCAGTTCTCTGAAAGCTTGCATTGCAGTAAAAAGCTTGTAATTGCATTCACACCATTTCTCAATGAAAAGTAAAGTGACTTTGAGGGCCTCACATTAAATTGTGACACCAGCTTGCAGTTCTAACAGTGTGTAGCATTTGGTGAGTTAGGGTGCTTTAGGAAAGGAAATGAGTACAAGGTTGAGTGTTGATCATCAGATTTTGTTAGGAGATAAAGCATTAGTAATAACAAACCAAACCACATGGCTCACATACTGGTACTTTGAGGAATACTGACTGCCAAGCATTTTCCATGTTTTGTGTGCAGTAGATACAGTAGAATGTTTTGTTAGTCTGTGGTTAAAGATGCAGAGTACTGTGTATTTCAGTGTAGAAGAGAAGTTATACATTCATTCATTAGTTTTCTGATTGATCCATTTCAGGGTTCATAGGTTCATAGGTAGGTGCTAGACTATCGGCCCAATGGCCTATGTAAGCCTAGCCAACAAGGTTCCCTGGCTTACGCCACCCAAAAAAAGTTATTTTCCTGTGCCACTGTCGAGCAGAGACACAGAAGTGATCCCCGGGGTGTATTTCCCATTTCCCATCCACTCATCAAGATTTTTAAGAGTGCTAATGAAGAACTTTGCTTGACCTAGATGGGTAGTCTATTCCAGAGTATGGGAAGTCCCTGGGACAAGAATCTATTCTTCCATCATGTCCTGTTTATTGTGGTGACAAGGTTTAGGTCCCTAGAGCATGCATCTCGGAGGGATTGGGATTTCTTTAGGAGTAGCATGTCCAACAGCTCTGGGTTTGACATAGCTTTATATGTTAGGCAGAGATCACCTCGGAGTAGGCGATATGCTATGGAGTAAAACTGGAGTTATTTGAGACGGTCAGTGTAGGGCATTTGTTTGAGGCCAGTAATCCTCTTTGTGAGGTACTTCTGTGGCCTTTCCAGCCGCTGCAGATGTCTTGAGGTACATTCCAAAAGGGGCGTTGTACTCTATAATGGGTCCAATGAGTGTAGAGTAGAGGGGAACAATGACCTCTTTTTTCCTGCATGAGAACCCTTTTATGATGAGGTGTGCCACGTTGAAGGACTTCCTGACTACTGTGGCAATGTGACTATCAAAGGAGAGACTACTTGTCCACCTGGGTCCCGAGGTCTCATCACACATTCGGTGTTAAGTAGATTGCTGCCCATGTGGTAGTTCATGGGTACAGAGTTTTTACCAAAGGAGATGACACTGCACTTTTTGGCATTGAGCTTGAGGCCATGGCTCTGACACCAGGCATCTGTCTTAGCGAGGCCCTTCTGTAGGATGCCCACATAATTTGGGGACTTGACTGCAAACTAGGAGCCATAGTCATCTGTGAACTTCGTTAGCCAGAGGCCTTCTGTGTTAGCCTGTACTTAAGAGAAGTAGATACCAAACAGGAGAGGTCCCAGGACGGAACCCTGTGGTACTCCACTTGTCACTGCTTTGAGGTCAGATTTGGAGTCTGCAATTTTTACAGTGTGGGTTCTGTCAGTGAGCCAGTTGGCAACCCATCTTGTGACGTAGGGATTTATACCTAGTTTAGTGAGTTTAGCTGTAATTCCAGAATGGGGGATGGTGTTGAAAGCCTCGGCGAGGTCAAGATAGGCTGTGTGAACCACCTTACCCTCATCTACGGCTTTGGTGACTGCCTCAAAGAAGTCTATCAGGTTCAGGAGGCATGATCTGCCTTTCACAAACCCGAACTGGGTGGGATCCAGAGTTTGGAGGTTACCAGTGTCTTTGAGTTCCATGATGATACGTTCCATGGCCTTGCAGACCAGGTTCGTCAGGCTAATAGGTCGATAGTTCCCGGGATCAGTGGTGGCTCCCCCTTTGTGGAGTGGGATAACTGTTGCTGTGCGCCATTCAGTGGGCACAAAGCCTGATGCGAGGCTATTATTGAACATGGTGCTTAAGTAGGGAGCCAGTTCGTTCTGAAGTTCATGTAAAACGCACCCTGGGATGTTGTCCGGTCCCATGGATGCTGTGTTTTTGGCTTTAGAGAGTGCAGCTTTTACCTGCATAGTTGTGTTTACAGGGACTCTGCATTCTTCCTGTATAGATATGGGCCCTTTAGGGGGTGGGGGGGGTAAAGTTAGCACGTGGGGGGGGGGGTAAAGTTAGCACTGAACCTATCTGCCAGGATGTTGGCAATATCAGTTGGTTCTGTAATTTTCGTGCCATTGTGCTGTAACACAGAGCAGATCTGGGTGTTGCCATCGAGATTCTTGACATGGGGGTGGGGGGAACTAGATCCTGCCCTGCACTCAGTGGGACCAAGGTAGGGAAGCTAATCCTGGTGCCAGTCCATCAAATAATTAACGCCTGCTCATTACATGTGTACCTACACTTCAGTCTTGGGTTGAACTGGTAAGTCAGGTACTGCGAGGCATTGATGCTAAGCACTGTTCATAGGTGAGTACTAGGCTAATGGCCCTGGAGCCAACACAAGCCTAGCCCAAGAATATTTCCAGTCATCCTATTGCTGGACATTAGTTCCTTGTGCCCCTATCGAGCAAGGCTGTTGAAGTGATCCCCGGGGTGAATTTCCTGTCACCCATCCACTCGTCAAAGATTTCTCTTGAAGAGGGCTAGTGAAGTTCTCTGCTTGACATGAATGGGGAGTTTTTTCCAGAGTATGGGAAGTCTCTAGCTGAGGAACCTGTCCCTCCAGCAGGTTCTGTTTATTGTGGTGATGAGGTTGAGGTCTTTGGAGCGTGTGGTGGGGAGGGATTGAGACTTTTTCAGATGAAGCATGTCTGGTAACACTGGGTCAGACATGGCTTTGTATGTCAAGCAGAGATGGCCTCTAAGTAGGTGATATGAGACTGCGTATAGCTGGAGTTTTTTTTAAGTCTCTTTGTATAGGGAATGTGCTTGAGTCCTAGGATCCTCTTTGTGAGGCATTTTTGTGGCCTAGGATCCTCTTTGTGAGGATTTTTTTCGACCTCTCCAGTTGTAGGTGTCTAGAGAGGTACATGGCAAATGGGGCATTGTACTCTATAATGGGTCTAATGAGGGATGAGTAGAGGGGGAATATGACTTTTCTTCCTGGATGAGAAGCCTTTTGTAATGAGGTATGCCACATAGAGGGACTTCCTGACTACTGTGGCAACATGGTTGTCGAAGGAGAGGCTACTATCTACCTGTGTTTCCTGATCTCTTATCACATTTTGGGAGTTGAGAGGGCTACCGTCGATGTGGTAGTTCATGGGCACCGTGTTTTTCCCAAAGGGGATGACGATGCACTTTCTAGCATTGAGCTTAAGACCATGGTTTTGGCACCAGTCGTCTGTGAGGATTTTTTTGCAGGATGTCTACATCAGCTTGAGAATCAGTAATAGTTACCAGTTTGGAGTCATCCACAAATTTGGTTAACCAGAGTCCCTTGGTGTTGGCCTCAACTTCAGAGAAATACACCAAACAGGAGAGGACCCAGGACAGATCCCTGTGGGACTCCTCTTGTAACTGCCCGGAAGTCGGACTTTGAGTACGCTACTTTCACCACGTGGGTTCTGTCCATGAGCCAGTTGGCAGCCCATCTTGTGACGTAAGGGGTTAATACCTAGGTTAGTGAGTCTGTCAATGATCCCCGAGTGGGGGATGGTGTTGAAGGCCTTGGCTAGATCGAGTTAGGCTGTATGGACTGCTTTGCCTTCATCGACCGCTCTGGTGACAGATTCGAAGAAGTCTGTCTGGATGAGCAGACATGATCTGCCCTTCACAAACCCAAACTGCGAGGGGTCCAGGGTTTGAAGGTTCCCTAGATCTCTGTTTGAGGTCCATAATGATGTGTTCCATGGGCTTACAGATCAGGCTCATTAGGCTGATGGGGGTAGTAGTTTCCAGGGTCAGTAGTCCACTCCTCCTTTGTGGAGTGGAATGACTGTGGCGGTGCGCCATTCGGTGGGAATGAAGCCTGAAGTGAGGCTGTGGTTGAATAAAGCACTCTGGTGTGGTGCCAGTTCTCTTTGTAATTAGTGTAGAACACAGCCAGGTATATTATCAGGTCCCATGGAAGCTGTATTTTTGGCTTTCCATAGTGCGGCTTCTACCTGTGAAGCCATGATGTTAGAGATTTGGCATTCCTCTGGTATTGGGATTGGGCCCTTTAGGGGTGAAGGGGGGGGGGTGAAGTTTGCGGTGATCCTTTTGGCCAAAATATTGGCAATATCTGTTGGTTCAAAATAAGTGGTGCCATTGTGCAATAGCCCAGAACACCTCTGCGTATTGTTTTGCAAATTCTTGACATAGCTAAAGGATGCCTTGTGGTTGTCTTTAGCATCTGTATCAATTTTTTTGTAACTAGCTTTGGAGGATTTGATGAGGGATCTCAGCTTTTTTGCTGAGACTCACAAGGGAATTTTTCTAGTCTTGGGACTTTACCCTTTTATGCAACAGTTTTTTCCTTCTGTTGTAAAGTTTGTTAATGATAGGAGGCCACCAGATTGGCTTCTTTTCTTTGGAGGACAGGATTTTCTGTTTAATATGGCCTGATCCATGCACGTGTGCAAATGCTGATGCAATGTCTTGGTGTATGATTCAGCAAACATACACTCATTCCCCATTTGCAGGGATGACGTGAAGTTTGACACTTCTGCCTTTAGAAGCTTAAAATTGGCTTTGGAGAAGTTCACTGTGATTTCCTTCATGGGTCCTTTGCAACACCCACATTTGTGCATTTCAGTCAAAATGGATTTAGAGGAGTAGTAGTAAAAGAGGACCGGTTAGAATATTATTGGTTGTGTCACACAAGTGGCTGAATTTTGAAGGCTAATTTTGTGCTATCATTTTTGAAGGATTTGGGCATTCACTGTTTACTGGCATTGGGTTTTGTTAATAAGAGTTCCACTTTGTATATCTAGGAATAAGATCTGGTTAAGTAGTAATGTGAGAATCTACCTGTCTGGCTGAAGTGCACGGTGTGGTGGATGCTGAAGGAATGCCCCTTTGTAGGGGTTCAAGTGGCTGATGGCATGAGTTTTCCAGTGAGGGAGGGAGCATAGTTGTCTAAGCTTGACTGATTCTTACATTTAAGAAACATTATTGGCAGCCATGCTGTTTTCATTTTTCTCAACAGAAAGATGCAGCAAATGTGTACAGTTTTGCTTGCACCTGATACGACATTGCATGCTGCACCATTTTAATGGGACTGAAAGAAAGAAAGTAATGCAGATGGGCTGGGCTGGACTCATGGAGAAAGGAAATTTCAAGAAAGAGGGTACCCCAAAGACATTAACAATTCTTGGATGGAAGTAAAAAAATGTAAGGGAACATTAGGGAGCAAATGTAAATAAATAGCAAGTCAAAAGAAAATGAAAAGGATTTTCCCTAGCATGTGTTTTAGACAATTCAGTAGATGAAAATAAAATCAAAGGAATAATCAAGAATAATTGGAGATTCTTAATGAATTTACAAGAAATTAAAAATGTTATAGGGGAGACCCTGTCTTTGTCTCTAAAAGAGGCAAGAGTTTAAAAGACTTTTTTAAGAAAAGGAATGTATGCTCAAGTATGCCTGATGTGTTGGAAGTGGGGATGAAAAGATGTTGTAAGTCATGTCAATATGTGAAAGAAGCTAAGAATTTTGTAGCGACAGCAAGAAGTTTTTGAAATTAGGTTGAATAATTTGTATAATTGCAGGTGCAAATATGTGGTATACATGGCTCTGTGTGAATTATGTCCAGCATTCTATATAGGAAGAGCCATTAGAGAATTCTACATGCGAGTGAATGAACATACAAGAGCAGTAGACAAGATTGATGTAAACCATGCCTTGGCAAAACATGTTAAGCAAAAACATTTGTTAGAAAAAAATAAGGCATGCTTCAGATTTGTAATAATTGATGAAGTTAATAGTTTTGATCGTAGGTTTGATGCAGAAGATGAACTGAACTGGAGAGAATATTGCTGGCAAATCAGGCTGAATGTCTGTATATTACCCTGGTTTAAATGATAGGGAAAACTTTAAAGTTGTTCTTAGAAGGAAAGTGTTAAGGCATTATGTGCTCTGGGTCACATGTTATTGTTAAGTATTTAAATGTGTGTGTTCATTATACAACTTCGTCTGAAAAAGTTCCATGAAGGGAATGAAAGCATTTACCAGTTGGATTTTTATGTAATAAAGTCAATTTGTTTTTTTAGACGTTCGTTTTTTATTTTAGTATCTGTTGAGGTTCTGGTCACCTAGCTGAAATGCAGATGGATGTAATTTTGCTTAGACTGTGGCATTTTAAGTTGTACTGTCCACTGATTGTACCTGTACATTGGTGATTTGGCAGTTGTCTTGGTTTAGTAATAGATTTTCTTGAACACCACAAATAAACAGAAGTGAGCCACTGCTAAGTATCAGAGTTTGCTTTTTCCTGGTTGCCCTGCTTAACTTCATATGCTACCCCACCTTCCATAGTACTACTAAAATTAATACTTTGATTCCAGAGCAAGAATTGCTAGCCTTAAGTAACCATTTTGCCCATTTGCAGATCATCTGTAACTGCATGCTGCTGTGATTCAGCTTCGTTACTGTCACTAACTTCTGTTAATGTACTTGCCCATTTCGCAGTAGCTTCAGTGTCTGCTGTTGCTGAAGTGATTTGCACTGGTACAGTTAAGTATACTGTTGGATTGTTGCTACT
This sequence comes from Protopterus annectens, assembly GCF_019279795.1. NCBI lineage: Eukaryota > Metazoa > Chordata > Ceratodontiformes > Protopteridae > Protopterus > Protopterus annectens. The sequence goes on along the minus strand of NC_056734.1, from coordinate 681,765,272 downwards.
GTCTGTTCTGTAAGCGGGAGTGACATTGGTTGCATATTTATTTTTCCTCTCTGCTAACGGCTGAATCTGTGTTTTTCTTGAAAGCTTACTAAATCCATTAATGTTTTGTTTTAAAGCCAGCTGGAGGCTTCCAGGCTTCATAGCAGTGACCAGTGTTTTTCTGTTCTTTTCCCAGGGTGCCACTTTGACAATAATTGACTTGCCTGGTCATGACAGTTTACGCTACCAGTTCCTGGAGAAGTTTAAGGCCGCTGCCAGGTAATATAATACAAGCTTTAAGTTAAAATTCCCATTCACTAACATTTTTCTGTCTACTGTTAGACAGAAGCTATTAGGACATAAAGTATTTGTTTTGCTGCTTGTTCTGATGTAAATAATTGAAGAACTGTACTACTGTTAGTTAAGGTAAAGCTTTAATTTTCTAAGCACATTCTGAAAGATTACTCCTCCTGGTTCAGTGTCATTCCTTCCATTATTTTATTTTTTCTGTGAAGGTTCACTATACAGAAATTAAAAAGCTTCTTTTTTTTCTTTGCTGTTCATGTGCCAGGTAGTACAGTTGTGCATTACTTTTGTATCCCAAAACCTATTGATACTTACAGCATTGATTTAACAGATGATGTTGGTATTCAGTTCGGTCAGTTGAGTAACATTTTTTCAGATTTGGCAATATTTCTCTTGCCATTTGTGGAAGTAGTATAGTATTGCATTATTTTGTCTACGATGTAAAAACTGCCATTGCATAGCACCAGACCTTAACATATGGGAGAGGCTGTTACAATGAACCAGCTGAAGCCTCTTGGAGTTTGTGAAAAACCCTCAGCATTGGGGTGCTTGATGCCATACCTTTTCCCACATTCACCAACACATTTTCACATAGCTGCCAAGCTAGTCAACAACAAGGCAGGCCAAATCCCAAAAGGCAAAGCTCAACATGACTCTGGGAAATATTGTAATTATCGGTAAGTCTGTCATATGACACACTAAATCCACACTTACTCAGTTAGACATGACTAGGGAAATGAGCTGTCAGAAGAACCCAGCAGATCATTAAACTTACAGATATCAGCTAGTCGTGGCCCATTTGTGTGAATAATGTGATAGCACTTACATTGCACACATTAGAGCCAAGAAATACACTGGTCTTAAGTAGCATCTTGCTTTCATAAATGATGCCTGAATATCAAATCAGGATTAATAGTTTCAACAGTTGGCAAGTTTCAAAGGGGTCCACTGGCCTCAGTCTGAGATGAGATGGTAGAGATAAGCTATCCTGCTTTGGGAGGGATAAGCTTACATCTGTCTCACCAAATCCTTTATATACCGGTGAGAACATTTTCTGGCTCTTATAGTGCCTTTTTAAGCAGGGTCTTTTCCTTTGGGATTCCAGAGTAGTAAGCTCCATTCCAGACAATATCAAAGTGACACTATTCATTACTGGGAATCTTAACAGAAAGATGTCAAAACGTGAGGCATTCCTGCAACTTGAAACATGTCCATATCTATTTAGTCACTGAAATCTGATTTTTTTTTCAGCAAAAAGCACTCCCAACTATACCAGGGTTCAGCATTTGTCATGTTTTTAGACAAAAGAGTGACAGGGGGAGTATCTGTTTTTTATCAGAAGCCACCTTATCTCACTTCAGAGTCCCTAAAGTTGGAGTTCCAAGAGATCCAAGGCATGCACAACAAATATGGCTACTATGTCACTTCCCCCTACACATCTCCACTGATATCCCCAGTGGACTGTAGTAACTACCTTTTAGCACTGTCTAGCCTAACACTATCATGTTAGGAGACTTTTAACTACTAAACCTTTGATTGGCATACTTGTACCACAAAAAATAAATGTGCTCTGTTTCTTAGATATCTTTATTGCCAATGCCTTGGGGCAGATTGCTAGTCTGCCCACTAGAAGTCCACTTATTACTGACGTTGTCCTTACTTAGACCTGGGTTGTAGCCCACCCTGCATCTCTACATCCCTGGCAAAATTTGGGAAATCCGTCACTTTTTTTTTACTTTAGGCCTGTGATCCTTCCGTACCTTCACCAGATATGTGGGCTTTAAGGACTTTTCCAAGGCTATCCTTTTACAGCTTTTAGACAACCTAGGAAAATTCCCAAGACATCTCCACTCTTGGATCTATTTGAAAAGGTAGTATCTTCTACCTCTGACTTCAACCAGTACCGTAGTAGTTACATAGACAACTTGTTGCCCATCTGTTCCAGGCACAGAAGCAAGTTTAAAAATAAGCCCATATGATGGAACTCTTGTACAAATAAATTGTATAACAAAAAAAAGAAACCTTTAAAAAAAATTCCAAAAAAAGTCTAAAGAAGTACACTGAAATGGACCAGTAATATCTTATTGGCACCATTAAGAAGTATAAAGCTGAATATGAACTTAAGTCCCTTTGGTGTCTGTGGCTATTTTAAATACTTCTTCAGCTCCCCCGGGAGCGTTTTCAATGACTCTTTTTCCTTGCCAGTGCCTCAGACACTTGAGCTGCTAATCAACTCTGGGTCATCTAGGCAGTAGCTAGGGCTTTATAGAGTACTGTGCGTCTTTTGGTACCAGTGATTGCTTGCCTAGTAATGTCTTGTTTCTAATTACCATTTCTATTTTATCAATGGCCAGTCGCTGAACATGTTCATTAAGTAGCTTGAAATTGAGAGAATTTTCATATCAAGAACTGCTGATCAGTACTGCAAAACTATTTTCTTCCGTGATACATAGCTATAGCAGACATTATGTGTTGAATGTTTGTCTAAGATGGCAAATGCTATTAACAGGAACTTTAGTTAACAACACAATCATGCTGCTGTTATAAAACACTTGGGCACTGCATTTTTTAGCCTTACACAAGACATTTGGAAATTTTAAGCTCATACTTGGAGTGTTCCTGTCCTTTTGGTTAACTTTTCAGCATCTTTGCTGCAGGACTCTGGAGCACATGATGTTCAATTTCCAATAGTTTTTTGTAGCCACTATTGCAGCGTTCATTTCTTCTTACTGTGAATCACTGAAAAGTTCCTCTCCCTGATGCATACAAAGACTACATTGCCAAAGATAATTGAAGTTCAGTGGTCTTGAATCAGGACCATTGCAGGGGCTGCATTTTTTTGCTTTGGAATCTGATCACAGTATCAGCCGCTGTTACCTGTAGCCAGTGCAACACTACAAATTGCTAGCATTGCTTCATCAATGACCTGTAGCAGTAGTGGAGGAGACCCAGTGTATATAGTAGTTTTTGCATTTCTTCATGGAGCCCAAGTAGCAGCACAAACATCAGAAGGTAAGGGATTCAAATCCCAGATCCTAAGTACAGACATAAATCCTCTGCAAGAGTTGAAATTTCTCGTATTAACCTAACTTATCACTATTGTCATCTTTCTGCTAGAGGTTGTCATCTTTGTTCTTGTCCTCACTTGAACATGAAGTTGAATGGGAGGTGACCTTCCATACCCTCTATGTGGAGTGACACTTGGAGTGAATCAACTACTTTTTCTTGTGCTCAGACAAGATGATACTCCTGAAGCATGTGAAGAGGTGGACCCTTGAACCCTTGGAGCATGTTAAGAGTCTAAACCCAGGTTTGTGGAATGACTGTCTTTGCATATCTTCCTTTTCCTAGAGCAATTGGCCCATTACTGGTAGGTGTTCAGGTGATTCCCCTCAGGCCATCCTGTGACTCTCTTTGGGACCTTACCCTCCCTAATTTTATTAAATTGTAATAGAATGTTAACCTGTGGTAGTTGATGATTAAGTGGATGCATTAAAAGTTACGTGTGATACTAAGGCCATGCCTTACTCCAGCTAGTGATGCAGGAACTTCAGCTGTCATGTATCTCATAGTAGCTTGCTTGACTGGCATCACTTTTGGTGCCTGTCTAATGTTGCACCTGTGAGTTTTTAAAGGCTTCTTCCTAGAGTCCACTATCTCCCTTGTTTTGATCTTTTAGCTGTAAGGTTTAAGGGGAAGGGCATCTTAATTTGGACCGACAGTATTAAAGATCTCTCTTCTTTGGAAGGCCTCAAGCTCATTAAGGTAAAATGTATGGAGCCTAAAATTTTGACATGGTTATTAAACAAACTGAATAGAAACAGGTGATTGTTAGAGGGATACCCTTGGGAGAAATGTCAGAAAGGGTTGAAATGCCACATGATTTAGTGCTATGATATGTTCTTTTTTGTGTTTGTGCCAGGTATCTTACTCTATTATGAAAGTAAAATCAACTTGTTGCTGATAGTGTAAAGATTAGTGTTATAGTCTTCCTTTGGTTAAAAGGTGGTCAGACTCCAGAGGGACCTGCATTAGCTTGCATTGTATGCAGACAAAGAGGGGTAACTGGGATTTAACAAGAAAAAAGTGTGATGTTCTGTAGTTCTCCTGAGTATACTCCATATGCTATACACAACGGAATCCTGCTGGCCTTTCTTAGATCGTGATTAAGCTTAGTTTACCCCTTTCTCTGTCTTGTGCAGGATGAACCAGTTAGTAATGTATATTTTCTGTGTGGCTTGTATAGCATGTGGAGTCGATTCAGGCAATGCTAAGGTCATTTTCTTGTTGGACTCCTTATGGAAAATATGGTGCAGGTCTGGATATCACATAGTGGAAGAGAAGTTAACTTTAGTAACCACGCAGTTCAGAGATGGCAATAGTAAAGAGTATTGAAAGTAGTAAAGGATATTAAAAGATGAATGTGAAGAAAGGCTTTGGCACATATACATTAAAGAAGAAGAAGATGGAGAATATTATTTGTATGTGTTGTGTTATTTTGGGAAAGCCTGAGGAGGGGGCACAAGTAAAAGTTTTGGGGGGTTAGTAATTGCCTTGAGAAAATATTACTCTGCAGGGAATTTAAGTTTCTCTGCTGCCTCTACCTGTTCAAACACTAGAATAGTAAATTAAAAAGAACCAAAAATAAAATACTTATTTCTTGCAGTCCTTTCAGTATCAAATGCATGTCAGTTATTCACCCCAGCTGCTGTTAGCAGACTGCACATTCCAGTTACAAAGACAGCAATGCATTAGACAAGAGATCATTTGGAGCACTTTTCGCATGATCCTTGTGGATAACAACATGAAAAACTATACAAACCTGTCATTGTTTTACCCCCCCCCAGTACATGGGATGAAGGCTAGACTGTCATGCAGATGACCCATGTACAGTTCTGCAGATGCTGTAGAGTGGATAGGCTGTTGCTAGATCTCCCCTTTGAGGGAGGGCATGGCTCTTGCTCTCTGCTTGGGTAAAACCTAGAAAGGAGCAGAAGGTGTTGCACTTACGGAGAGCAGAGCAGGCCTATTGTGCTAATGCTGCTTTATAGTGCATAGAGCATTAATCGGTGGAAAACCTGTGTGTAGACATGCATGGTTCCCGTGGTAGCAACAGACAGTAGATCTTAATGAGGTTGCCATAGGGTTACGTGCTCCATGGAGGGAAGTGAGGTCACTAGGCTCAGCAGACTTGGCTCACTGTTGCTTTTCTGGGGAATGGATGGGTTGATAAGGTCTTAAGTCAGGAGAAAGAAAGGGCCATAAGGCTGTTGCTTAGGTTGGAAGTTAACCAACCTCTACCCTAAGAGGAGCAACAGGTCATTGAGTGAAGGAAGAAGAGTGCATTTGAGTGAATCCCAGGGTTGGGAGGGTGGCCTAATGGTTAAGGTGTTTGCCTTGCAAACACAAGATGCAGGGTTTGAGTCTCACAAGGGATAATTGGCTAGGCTTAAAATGGCTTGCAAGGGCAGTTAGCCTAGTACTAATCTATGAACCTAAGTGGGCATCATTGTGATTTTTTTTCCTCCAGTAAAGCTGAATTGGAATGAAATATGAAAAACTAAAATCTGGAGTAGTCTTTTTTTTTTTTTTTTTTTTTTTAATGCAATAAAAGCTTAAAATGTGAAAAGCAGTATAAAACATGTAGTTTTTTCAGTACACATGCAGCAAAGATATGAAATTTGACAAGCTGTGCATAATAAACCATTTTTTTTATGTAGAAATGCAGTGGAGCTCTGGAAGTGAACCTGTTTCAGATGCATTAGCAAAATCTGGAATTTGTATATTTTTTAAACCTACTTGATTTTTTTAAAGTAATTAGCTAGTGGCTGGTTGCTTATTGATTTATATGGGTTGAGTGTGCAAAACTGCTGAATTATAACTGCTGGCGTCTGCCTTTTGAAAGTAGAGAATTCTTAGCTATAGTTACCAAACGTTCATAGTATGGTTATCGTATTTTAAGAGTGTATAGCAGTTCCAACCTTGACTCGCCATATTGGCCTGCCTGGTGGCAGCATGTTACTGTAAAGACAAAGGAGTAATAGCACTGAAGACTGGTATTTCGCATCTTGTGGAAAATATTGTTCACCTGTAAATGCAGTACAGTTTTAGACAAGTTATCGGTACTTTTGGTAAAGATAGTAATGCAAAGCATAGAGCTGAGAACGAGATGGGTGAATTTTTAGAAAGTCAGTGTTCATAGCTGTGTTCAGCTGAGTGTGGCTGTTGCTGCTCATAGCTTATGACAGAGTTAATTTGCAGTATTCTGTGCACCTCTTTATTTATACTTGTGTCAGTGGTATGATTTCTAGAGCTGTCCCTGAGAAGCAGCATCAGTTGCTTTGCATATTTGCCATTGATAATGGGAAGATCAGAAGGCTAAGGTTTCTCTTGCCACACCTGATGCTTGGGTTCATGTTCTAGTAATGTCACTGTGGTATGACATCAACTGGGTCTTTTGCTTCTGAGTTACTGTCTGGAGGAGACATTAAACCAGTAACTATTCTGAAATGCCATTAATGTAGGAGAATGTTATAGATAGAGTCACTTGTCACAAGAAAAATGGGGGAATTTTATTAGAAAAACTTTCCAAGTGTGCTAGTTTTCAAACTGTATAATTCCCCCATTCTTTTCTGTCACTATATATATATATATATATATATATATATATATATATATATATATATATATATATATATATGTATGTATATATATATATATATATATATATATATATTTTTTTTTTATTATTCCTTCATGTTTCATTACATCTTGCATTCTCCAGTCTGTATCTTGAAAGCATGTAGTTTCCCTGATGAGACTTGTTTTCTTTTTACATTGTGGAAAACCATCAATTTTGATGGCCCTGAACACTGGGTAGTACAGTAAGATTGATGTCACAGAAAGTTTTGGGTAAAGGAGTATTGTGTTACCCTGGCTTGGAATTAGTAGGTGGTATGCTGTTACCCCCAACTTCGTGCTACCTTGGAATTGGTATAATTAGTTACAAGAGTGTAGTGGGTACAGTAAGGTTTGCTCCCAGAAAAAAAAAGGAGCATGTTTTTATTTTTTAAGTTTTGAGTGACGTGTTTTGGCACCAGGAACAGTAGTGCGGTAAAAGTGACTGTTGCTGTTTTGTACTGTTATGCTATATCTAGTCCACAGTTATACTCTGTGGATTTGAAGAAACTGGATGGAGGCATACACAGTTTTGGTTCATTTTTCTTTTTTGAGCTATAGCTGCAATTTAACTGCATTATCTAGAATGTTGTGACTGGGGAGTAGAACTGTTTTCTTTGGTGTTTGCCCTTTTAGTACAGTTTTGCATTTGTAGAGTTGTATGTTTAGTTAATGGTGTATAGGTGAGCTGTACAAGTCATTTTTTTTGTTTTTGTTTTGCACATTGATGCCCCTTAATTCTGTAAGACTCAGTGATAGTAAAGGATTTGCAAAACTGCATTTTTTAAAAATTCATTAATATTAGTATTTTGTATCATCAGCATTGCTTGCACAATTTTGCAGAATGCAATTGCATTGTCATTATTTTGACAGGATTAATATTGATCAGCAAAAGCAATTTCAACAAACTCAAATATTCCGTGAAACTACTTTTGCCAAACTTTCAAAGATCTATTTCTTTCACAAGGGGCAAACCTTGCTGCACCACCCCCGCCCATATGGGGTTGGCACTTCCATACCCTAAAAACTTGTGTATACCAACTTCAAGGTTGCACAGCAATGGAGAAGGAAAAATACTCTCTTATTGGCTAAAGTCGTTTTGGTGATTGTTCTTTGATCATTTTGTCTGCCCAAACTGTTGAAATGACTGGAACTCATTTTGACATTAGTCCCTTTAATTATCTCTCAAATTTCTTTTTACAGCACTCCTGCTATATAGCATCTGTAACGTGTAATCCCTTACTAAATAAACTCGTATAACACAGATTTTGTTGAAAATTATTTACTTCCAGCTGTTCTTCCTCTAGTACCTTTATTCAGTTCCTATCATCTTGGTTCCCTTCTATAATCCCACCAGTTAATGCATTCACAAGACAAAAATAACTGAGCATAAATAATAACTTGCATTTAAAAAAAGCAAAATTTCCACTGTCATGTCCACACTTCTTTATTCCTCTTATACAAATCAACATAATTCAAGTAAGCATATCTTCTTCTATGGCCCTCCCAACATTGTACTTTACTGCTGAATCCATCAAAGAAAAGATCATTTATGATTTTTAGGGTTCAGTTTAGATGGCTGAAGACAAACTGAAAGAATTACTTTTTACTCAGTATTCTAGGTACAAAATGCAGTTTTGTTGAATTTTATCTATATAGATGGGGAAAAAGAATGTTTTTATGGCGCATACCCTACCAAAGGTTTAAGTAATGTCGCATGAGATACTAGTATCCAAGTTATTATACAGTTGAGTGTTTGCTCTGAAGGCTTGCTCGCCTTAGATGGTGTGACTTTTTTATTTTAATTGACAGACTCTCCAGTAATTATTTGCAGACATTACATGTCCTCCCTATGGTCACGTGGGTTTCTTCCGGGTGCACCGGTTTCCTCCCACATCCCAAAGACATGCTGTAGGTGGACTGGGCACTCTAAATTGGCGCTAGGTGTGAGTGCGTGCCCCTTCTGTGGGAGGTTGGGCGCCGGGCTGGCAACTCGACACCGTAAAACTCCACTGCCATTCATTAATGGACAGATGATACGCTGTGGCGACCGCTAACTGGGAAAAGCCGAAAGAAATGGTGTGATATTTATTATGCATGTCTTTCACTATTAACTTAACTAAATGTATCCCACAATAGCTTTTGTCATTCTGTCAAGACCACATTGCTGTAGGTTGCTCCATTATTAAACAAGGTACCAAATGACATTTATAGTAAGATAAAGGTAAATATTTTTGTTGCTTATATTGGACTTTTGCTTATTGCCTTTTATCCCATATCTGATGTCAAACCACGTAGAACAGATTGCCTTACACTATTTCCCTTTAAACAGTACATTAAATGGTATACAACCTGAAAAATAGTGAAATAGTCATCTTGCTTATATTCAGGAATATTTTCTTACTGTTTGATAGCACAGTATAAAGCTGGCAAATTGTCAGAACCACTTTGACGTATGCTACTTCACCATTAAAAACTGTTACTTTAACTTTTGCAGTAGATTAATGTGAATATATCTCTGGTATCTGGACTCTGCTCTTCATTGTCCAGTAGTGCAGACTAGTGCTTTTCAGACTATCCATGCCATGATTTGCAGTCTCAGTTAAATGGTACACTAAATGATATTTGCAGACATGTAAAATAAAGAGAAATATTCTTATTGCTTATATTGTGCGTTGACTTACCGTGTATGAGTGGCACATTGGAGACCATTATTAGCATTGTAGGAATAACACAACTTCCAAATGCTAAGCAGAAGGCTATATTAATTTAGTTGTGTACAGAACATCTTAATCTTAGCTGCATTGCTGCAGCTTTGCACACTAGCGTACAGCAATGTTGTGATAATTAAGATAGTGTTGCTTCCCCATTAAACAGTGTAGTAGTTTGTATTAGCAGGCATGTACAATGTAGTAGCATTCTTATTTGTATATAGTTGCAGCTTCTCAGTGTCATCTTTCACAGATTAGAGTTTAATTAGTTCTTCTTTCGGCTTTTCCCGGTTAGGGGTCGCCACAGCGGAACTCCGGTCCGCTAATGATTGGCCGTAGATTTTTACGGTGCCGAGGTGCCAGCTCGACTCCCAACTTTCAACAAAGGCACGCCCATTCACGTATGTCTTTCAAATGCCACTCGGTCATGGGGAGGACATGCATACTCCACAGAGAAGGCACTCCAGCCGAGAATCGAACGGGAGAACCTCTTGCTGTGAGGCGACAACGCTATCACTGCACCACCGTGGCTGAATATTAGAGTTTAGTTAGTATGAAGTAAAATTAACAAAGCTTCTGTACCGTAAATGGGTCTGTGTTTCACTGAATTGTTAGCCACAACATGCCAATTTATCCTGCAGTTTGTAGAACTGCACAACATGGCTACCATTTGGGTGCTGTAATAGAGTCTCATCCAAAGCAACCTGCCTGAGGTTGTGTTTGTTCAACTGCACTGTCATCCCAGTGTTCCACTGTAGTGTTAATGCAGTGCTACCAGTCACCTGAAGGCTAAAATTAGGCACTGATAAATGCTTGGTATACCTTTGTGGAGTCCATCATAATGGAGCCGTTTTGCAGTGGTGGACTGGAACAGATAATTTTATTTACTGGCATACATTTCTTTGTATTCTTTTGTTAGGTTATTTGTAATTTTGAATGGAGAGATTAATGGAGTAGTTCAGAGAGAAGCAAAGTAATAAAGTTTCAGAAAGTAATCCAGACACTGTATAGTACAGTGCTATACAGTATGGTAAACGTAGACACTAGTCATACCCTGAGGCCACAAATGGTGTAGTGCATAGGATATAGTCAAAATATCAGCATTATTTTTTTATACCAGTTTTAGTATGTGTGCAGTTTTTCAGCTTACAGCAGAGGTAATACAGTTCTCTATTTGCAGGTAGATTTTTTTAGTTTACAGTAGATGTAAATATAGTTTGGCATTTTAAAAGTATGTTTCACTAGTCAAGAGTGCATTGTTTGTAGACATTATTGGCACTGAGATTATGTACAGACCAGAAAACTGTCATTTTCATTGTAGTGGTGTGGATATAAGACACAGTATTGTTTGGGGATATATTTTGCTTGCAAATCTGTCATTTTACAGCAGTCTAGTCAAAAGCTAATTGTAGTGATTAAGATTATAAGAGTGCAAGCATTTAATAACATTACAGTTAAAATATTAACCACAGTGAGCATTTTTCATGGTTTTCCGTGTTTGTAGAAGACAGCATATACACACTATGTACACATTTACAGGAAGTTGTTGAAATGCAAGTCTCTAGGCTATGAGAGAGAAGTTGTAGAGCAGTACCTTCAGGTATGAATTAGTTGGTATATTGTTGCCTTAGTTGGTATACTGTTTCCTGTATATTCCATTCTCTACATAGGAGTTATAGTATTTTTAAATGCTTATACCTGAATTGTTTATAATTTTTCAGTTTGCTAGCTGGAAGATCTTGTACTTAGATTCCCTATGAACTGAAAAACTGGCTGCAAAAATTAAATAATTTTATAAAAATGGGCGCTGTTTTTTGTTGGCAAATACATGAAAGGGGCAGCTGTTCCTAAAGTTAGACATCTTCTGTACATGGTGATCTCTAGTCAGAGGTCAAGAGACAACCAGATAAGCTCTTGTATTGGTCACTCTCAGCAGCTGTTGTCAGTGTGTGCATCATGTCGGAAAGGGTTATAGATTGGATAACTGAGACCTTTTACTGTGACCTTTTACTGTGTGGAAGAGGAAAAGTGATGTCCTGCTAATAATTAGCATTATATATCACTTCTCAGTGGGATTTTTTTCCTTCTTTCTTTCATTTACTAACACTTTAGGACAGTTATTTTATTAGTACAATTAATTATTCCTATGGATTAATTAATTATCTCTAAAGTGTTCATAGGTTAGAATTTTTTTTTATTTTAGAATCTTAGTCTTTACAATTTAAAAGGGCAGCCACGGTGGTGCAGCGGTTAGCGTTGCTGCCTCACAGCAAGCGGTTCTCCGGTTCGATCCTCGGCTGGGGTGCCTTCTGTGCGGAGTCTGCATGTCCTCCCTGTGGTCGTGTGGATTTCCTCCGTGTGCTCTGGTTTCCTCCCACATCCCAAAGACATGCTGTAGGTGGATTGGACACTCTCTAAATTGGCCCTAGGTGTGTGTGTGTGTGTGTGTGTGTGTGTGTGTGTGTGTGTGTGTGTGTGTGTCTTCTGTGGAAGGTTGGGCACCGGGCTGGCAACTCGACACCGTAAAACTCCACTGCCAATCGAGCGGACAGGTGATCCGCCGTGGCGATCCCTGACCGGGAAAAGCTGAAAGTAGAAGAAGAAGAAGCCTTTACAATTTAAAAATAAAAGCGTACATGAAAACCAAGATGTCCATCATACTATTCACTGTTAATAATCTGAGATATCATGCATGCAGGTGTCCCGATGGCCAGCCTACTTGAAAAGCTGTAGTCCCTCCCCCTGCTACTCAAGGATGGTGGTGGTATAAGGGAGGCTTCAGCAAATGCCTCTTCAGACCTTTATTGCCACTTATTTCAGTATATTTACATGACTTCAGCATCAACAGTCCACAGGTAGCACTGCTTCTAGAGGAAAGAGAAGTATCCATCAGATGACTTTTCTTGACTTGGAGTATTTTTCTGTACAATTTGCTTATGTGTGATAGTGATAGTTAGAATGAATCTTGTATAAAAGTTAGTAATGGTGTGGGCTGGGGGGGGACAACAAATTCCCCATAAAGATGATCACTGCTGCTGTTTGCTTTGGCCCAAATCATGATGTGTTCACCTGTCTGCATTGTGACAGTCCAGGAACAATAACAATCTGATAAATGCGGGGAGACTGTGTGTAGTTTTGTCAGATGCTATCTGATGTTCATCGTGCATACAGCTGCAGTCATAACAGATGGGTTCTCCTGCCGTCAGGCGGGTCCTCGGTCGGCCGAATTCCAAAGTCTAGGTCCGGCGTCGGTTGTCGTCGCTTCTTCCCTGACGTCAGCGCGACAGGGGTATAAAAGAACCAACCGACGCCATTTTCTTCAGTCTTTCTTCCCGTGCGGTGCCCGAAGCAGAAGCAGTTTGCAAGTGCCGGTCGGCCAGCTCCTGAAATTACGAAAATTTTACAACCGAAGTCTTCTTGAAAGCTAAGTACCCCGTTGGGGAAACTTTTCTTGCCTCAGACAGATGTCAGACAAAGTTAATAATTGTATTTCATGTGGGAAGCAAATACCGCATAAGGATTTCCATTCCCTCTGTATTCCTTGTTTAGGCCCAGACCACGACGTCTCGGTCTGTCGCTTTTGTGCTACTTTCAATAAACGCACCATTAAGCGTCGGGCGGAGTTCGCCCAGCATTTTTTTGGCCAAAAATTTAACTATATTATGTCGTCGGATACTCCGACTCCAGTTTTGTTTAAAAAACACAAAGACAAGGACCGACACATGAGGTCCGCGGCCTCTACCGACACCATTCCAAAGCCGACTACACGTGGTCCGGTTCTTAGTGAGGCGCCTACGCAGCCCCTGACTACCGATGACACTACATTGGCGGTGTCTCCTGTGCCCGAGGTCGCAGGCTCCTCGGCCCACACCCCGACTACAGATACCGAAGCCACTCTTGGCGGTGAATCTCAAAATGTGGACAGGTCTACCTCCTCTCAAGGTGTTTTCAGACCTTCCTCTTCTTTTTCCATCAAGGCTTACACTAAGTCTGAAGCAGCCATGCATTCTAAGAGACCAGCTACACAAGGCCCATCTCCAGGCCCCATGCCTAAAAAACAGATGCTTAAAATGGCTGAGGATTTGATTACTCTCATCAGGGGTTCACAACCCCCCCCAGACAAAAGGCCCAGAGTGGAGGAAGAATCCCCCTCCTCTGATCAGGGCTCCATTATTTCAGAGCATTCTGATGAACAGGAACATTCTTACTCCCCTTTTGAAGATTCTGATGCTGAGGAGTCCATCCCCTCTGTCTCCCCCCCAGAGGATTACTCATTTGGGGAAACTTTGCGTACCTTAAGGGAACACTTCCACTGGGAAGGCCAAGATTATTCAGATTCCAAGAAAAGGCTCAGGGAATTTCTCTTGCTACCTCAGCACAGGCCTCTAGCTATACCTCCTGTCTTGGACATACTAGATGATGTGTACTCGGAGGCCTGCCTTAACCCGGATTCTCTACCTCCAGCTCCAGTCAAGCCTGACAGGTACTACAGGGTTCCTGACTCACACCAATTTCTATACAAAGGCCATGCTGCTGACCCAGAAACTATCTCACAGGGCCCCAAGGGAATTAAGGCCTCCACTGCTAAAAATCCATTGCCTTCCGAGAGAGATTCCAGATCTTTAGAAAGGTGGGGAAAAAAGATATATACCTCGGCCACCTTAACCATGAGGGCATTAAACTGTCAGTTCCATATGCTAAAGTACCAACAGTTTTTGTTATCACAAATGAAAAGTAAAATGTCACAACCTGAACAACCAGACTTGAAGGAGTTGCAGGATTTGATGCATAGTGCAGAACAAGTGGGTAAGCATACCTTACAATGTGGTTTTGATGCTCTAGAGGCCTCATGTAGAGCTGCTGTTACAGGATCAGTTATACGTAGGCATGCCTGGCTCAAGGAACAAACCTTACCAGATCATGTCAAAGCCAAATTACTAGATGCCCCTCTACAAAAGGATGTATTATTTGGTGCTAATGCTGAGGAGGTATTAAGGAAAATGGAGGAAAAGGCTAAATCAATGCAAACAGTGAAAGACTTTCTACAGGTACAACCCCCACGTTTCAGTAGAAATTGGCCTTCCAAAAATTGGTCCTTTCCAGCCACGGACAGACCCCAAAGAGGTAGATACAGGCGCCCGAGGGGCAGAGGGCAATCCCAAGGATCGTTTAGAGGCAGACAATGGCAAGCTCCTACACAAAGAGGTGGTGAGGATAACTCACAACCATTCAGAAAGCAAGCCCAATGACTTTCCCCTTTGCATGCCAAGCAAGACTCAAATGGCAGCACCATTAGGTGGAAAACTGGCATTATTTTCAAAAAATTGGCATATTGTCACAAAAGACAAATGGATCCTGGACATTATAAAGAGAGGCTACAGATTCCATTTTCACACCCTTCCAAAAATGAGAGGCATGCCAAACCTGCCACACAATCAAAGGGCAGATGCACAAAGACTAATTTCAGATCTCATAGACATGAAAGCTATTCAAGAGGTACCTACGCACGAACAAGGTCAAGGTTTTATTCCAGACTATTCCTGGTACCAAGGAAGGGAAAAGATTGGAGACCTATTTTGGACCTATCCATCCTAAACACATTTCTACTCGTACCAAAATTCAAGATGCTCACTCTACAGCAGCTTCTTCCCATGCTGGGCAAGGAGTCTTGGCTGGTAACATTGGACCTCAAGGAGGCATACCTGCATGTCCCAATCAGACAAAATTGCAGAAGATACCTCAGATTTCTTGCAGGTTCAACCCATTATCAATTCTCTGCGTTGCCCTTTGGCTTATCTACTGCGCCCGGAGTATTCACGAAATGCCTGGCATCAGTAATTGCTACTGCAGACTTCAAGGGATACAAATATACCCCTATTTGGACGACTGCCTGATCCAAGCGGACAGCAAGCACATTTTACTGGAACATCTGGCTTATGTAATAATGTTGTTGAATTCTCTGGGATACACAGTCAGCAAAAAGAAATCAAGATTAATACCCTCTCGGAAAATAATTTTCCTGGGTGCCAACTTGGACACAAACACCCAGATGGCCTACCTCACGCCAGAGAAGCAGGGGCAACTAACTCAATACTTCAGAACACTAGCAAATTGCACCAGGCTGACTGCAAGGAAAATCCTGCAGGCTTTGGGATTCATGGCATCTTGCATCTTACTAATCCCATGTGCAAAGCTGCATATGAGGAAACTTCAATGGTACCTGAAAAACCTATGGTCTCAACACATCCTCAGCCTGGAAACAATAATAACACTAATTCCATGTCTTCAAAAGGAATTCCTGTGGTGGGCTCAAGCATGCCAAGCAAACACAGGTCTCCCATTCAGCAAGCCTCAAGCAAAGCAAGTCATCACAACAGACGCCTTGGACTACGCCTGGGGGGCGCACGACAGATCGGTGCATTCAGGGCAAATGGTCCCAAAAAGAAAAGCACCTGCACATCAATCAAAAGGAGATGCTAGCAGTCATAAATGCTATTATAGCTTTCAAAGACCTCCTGCAACCAGGTCAACTATTGATAAGGATGGACAACACCACAGTAATGTGGTACATAAAAAAACAGGGAGGAACCCATTCTTACCCCCTATGCAGACTGGCCATGTCACTTTGGAACATGGTCATGGACTTACAAATCGAACTACAAGCACAGTACTTGCCAGGCAAGGAAAACACGCTGGCAGACAACCTAAGCAGAAATATGACAGATCCACACAAATGGAAGTTGCATCCTCAAGTTTTTACAGAGATCATTCAAGCATGGGGAAGGCCAGACATAGATCTCTTTGCTTCCCACGAAAATCACCAATTGACAAAATTCTGCTCAAGGATTTTTCACCCAAAGGCCTGGAGAGTGGATGCTCTCTCTTTCAGTTGGACATCAATGACAGTTTATGCCTTCCCACCTCTTCCTCTGCTGCCCAAAGTACTATTAAAAACCAGAGCAGACAGACCGAAGATGATTCTCATTGCTCCAGACTGGCCAAGACAACACTGGTACCCACTCCTGAGGAGCCTGACGCATTCCCTACCACGGACCCTGCCTCTGCCTCTTCTTCTGACTCAGCACAGCTTCAAAACTCTTCACAGTCAGTTAAAAACACTCAATCTAGCCGCATGGAAGATTCCTTAGCATTACAACAGACCCTACTCTCCAAGGAGGTGCAGGATGTCATTTTGGAGGCCAGAAGGCCGTCTACCAGAAAAGCTTACTCCGCAAAATGGAAGCGGTTTTGTGTCTGGAATGAGAAAAAGGACAAGGATCCTGGAAACCTGAATTTACCTCAAATATTACAGTATCTAGCTGAGCTGCTAAGCAGTGGACTTTCTTTCTCCTCCATCAAAATCCATGCCTCAGCCATTTCTGCAGAATACAACACTGATCCACACTTATTCTCTCACCCCCTCTTAAGACAGTTCCTCAGAGCAGCTAAGAATCTGAAACCCCCAAGGAAACAACCAATACCTGCTTGGGATCTCAATTTCATTCTAGAAAAACTGACTTTGCCTCCTTTTGAGCCAGCTGCCTCATCAGATTTGCAATATTTGTCCTGGAAAACAGCTTTCCCTCTGGCTATTACCTCAGCTCGTAGGGTATCGGAACTACAAGCACTCATGGCTGTGCAGCCTTTCATCATCTTCCATCAGGACAGAGTTTCCTTACGAACCAACCCATCCTTTATGCCAAAAGTGGTATCCAGGGTAGCTTTGAATCAGGCTATACACTTGCCTACCTTTTATCCTAATCCTCAAAACAAAGGGGAGAGATTACTACATTCCTTGGACATCCACAGACAACTGCGTTACTATTTGGACAGAACAAAGCCTTTCAGGAAATCAGATCAGCTCTTTGTGTCCTATGCTATAGGAGCACAAGGAAAGCCAATTTCCAAACAGACTATCTCAAAATGGATAGCCCACTGCATACGCTTTTGCTACTCTCTTCATGGCAAAACTGTACCTACAGGCATCAGATCTCACTCCACAAGGGCCATGGCTACCTCTGCAGCTTTTCTCAGAGGAGTTCCTACCAAAGATATTTTGGAAGCAGCCACTTGGAGCTCTGTGCATACCTTCTCCAAGCACTACCACCTTCCATTATACTCCAAATCTAGAGCGGGCTTTGCCACTGCAGTCTTGCAGGGCATTCTGGCTCCTCCTAGTTCCACCTAGTGCCTACCACCCCTTTCTTAGCTTTGGGATTCTACCCATCTGTTATGACTGCAGCTGTATGCACGATGGACATAGTACAGTTTTGTACCTACCATAAATGTAGATGTTCGAGTGCTAATACAGCTGCAGTCCAGGTTTCCCTCCCTCCTTCCCCTCTTGGGACAGGACTATATTCATGCTACCTAATTGGGGTATTCATTCTGGATGTATTTGCTTGCACTACTATATTTGAATTATATTGCATTGCTTTATCACACAAATTTATGTATTGCCTTCCTTCTGGGGGCACCTGACATCTGGGGCAAGAAAAACTGAAGAAAATGGCGTCGGCTGGTTCTTTTATACCCCTGTCGCACTGACGTCAGGGAAGAAGTGACGACAACCGACGCTGGACCTAGACTTTGGAATTCGGCCAACCGAGGACCCGCCTGATGGCAGGAGAACCCATCTGTTATGACTGCAGCTGTATTAGCACTCGAACATCTACATTTATGGTAGGTACAAAACTGTACTTTTTTCAAGGCTTCACACCTCTAAATACAGTGAGGTGCTTTTGTTAGAGCCCATCTTCAGAGATTTTTCTACCCAGGCCTCTGGTGTGACTGCTGTACAGGCCTCCACATTTTGTGCATGTCCTCTGAAACCAAAGCCACTAAGGCTCCCTCCAGCACTGTGGAGACATTGGTGTTGGAAGCTTGCATTATTATTTTTAAGAGTGAGGGTGGAGTACCTTCTGCGTGTTCTCTTCGAGGTTTCTGGGAACCCAGTGGAGGTCTTAGTCAAATGCCATGTCTACATTCCATGTCTTCCAAAGCAGTTTACAGTAAATCACTGAGGCCTATGACACTAAAGACTAAACTGGTGCTGGCCAGCTTGCCTCGACCCAGGTTGAGTGGAGCTTCAGCCACTCCATAGGATTCTTTCCAGCAACTTTTACAGTTGGTTTAGGACTTCATGCCCTTCTTCAAGTTGAAAAAGGGAAAAATAATCTGTTGGAGGATTCACGAGCTAGTTCCCTTCTGTCTTTGCCTATGAACCTAATAGAGGACATCTAATTCCTGTGCTTCTCCTCCAGTGGACTTTTCCTTTGTGGACACCATTCTTAAAATGAAGGAATACTCACTGAAGTCGCCTGAGGACCAGCTCAGAAAGAGAGCCTTCACGGGTCTGCCTGAGCCCTGGCTGTTCTGTGAGATGTGTTAATGCATCAGTGGAGTCATATTCCCTCTTCCTGCTCTCAGAAAGCCTGACCAGTTTTAAACAGTGAAGGATTTCCACAAATTCTTGAATAAGAACCCATGGACTGATCCAGCAGTAGTGTCCCTAGATTCTTACAAGGGATCTTTTATGGCTCCATCCAGGAACCCTATTCCCAGAGATGGGGATAGTAGAATTTTAGGAAAAAAGTGTGCACTTTTTACCTTGGCTTTCAGAGCCCTGAATTGTAGACTTGCATGCTTACCTACCAATAAATCTGCTGGAGAAGGAGGATCAAGGCAGAGGGAATCTCGAGTAAGAATATGAAGCAGGCACTACTTGAGCTGTGACCTTTCAGCCTAGTTTGCTAAGTAGTCAGACAAATGTGGGTAAGATGATGCATCCTCTAGGGCAGCAGCTTCAGGGTCAGTAATTTGGAGACATGCCTCTTTGCTGCCCTTTAGAAAAGGGCCTCCTCTTTGGACCCCCTGCTAAAGGTATCTTTAAGACTGGTGGAAACAGCAACTTTATAATTGAACAGCTTTTTCAAGCTTAGACACCCAGTTTCAGCTGACATTACCCTATCAAATCTTTGCTTTTGTTCTCCAAAGAGGACAAGAATAAAACTGGTAAAGGGAAAAAAGGCATGTTTAAGAAAGGATGGAAAGCTAAATCTGAGGACAGCCCTGGGGGTCAAAAGGGCTGGAACCGTTTGTGGGGACAGCCATGACTTTACCTTTAGCTTATCTACTGCACCTAGCATCTTCACCAAATGCCTAGCTCCAGTAATGGCCTTTTGCAGGGCAAAGGGCATTCACCTTTACTCAGGTCTACTTAAGAAGACTGACAGACCAAAAGACTGAAAATTCAAAATACTGAACACATTTTTAATGCAGGAGGCAATCCCTCCTTGCACCCCCTGCTTAACTGCATATACCAACTTCAAGATCGCACAGCAGTGGAGAAGGGGCAAATTCTATCATTTAATATTTTGAATGTTCAGTTTTTTGGATTTTCAGTCTTTTGAAGTAGGCCCATTTACTCGTAAATACATGAATGTCTCATTGAAACGGACTCCCTACAGGGGTCCCACTTGGTCTTTTGACTTGCTTCAGGGAACTCTGGCTGTCCATCAATCTAAACAAGTCAAGAGAAATATCAGGGAAGAACCTAGTCTGTCTTGGGGCTTTGAACACAGATCTCCAGACGGTCTTCTTACCAGGAAACAAAGTACTCTGTCACTGTCTGTCACTAACTGTCTTCTGGAAAAGCCTTCTTACCAGGGGATGAAGCATTGTCTCTGATCTTCTTTCAAGAATGGTCCTGTATAGGGAAGTCATCACAGCAAAGGAGTTTCTCATTGTGCTAGGCTGTATTGCTTCCAGCATCCTGATGGTGCCCCTAGCTAGACTGCATATCAGAAAACTGTTTTTGCACTTGATATATATCTAACTTTTTTTTTTTTCGGCTAGGGCAACTGTATCACAAAGTGGGGATGCCATTTAGATTACCATAGCCTGCCTAGACCTTGAGCAAAGATTCCTGTGATCTAGGTTGGGCAGACCATGTGGGACCACTGAGAATGCAGGGCACTTGGGACCAAAAAAATTAAGAAAAGCATATAAATGTGAAAGGAATGTGGCTGTGATTCTGGCTTTGAGTATTCAAACAGATTTGGGTGAAAGGAAACTTTCAAATTTTCCCAATGCCACCGTGATGTGGTATATCAACAAACGGAGAGGGACTAACTTCTGCATACTCAGCAGACTGGCAGTGCAAGTTGGGAAGAGGTGGGTAAGACCTTCAGAACAGCCTTCATCAGCTTCCAAGACAACATATTTCCAGTCAAACTAAGCAGATGGGATAGGTCCATATGAATAGATGTTAAATAGAAAAGTGTTCCTGGCTCTCACTAGACACGGGATGTACTAGAAGTAAATCTTTGTCTGTGCTGAGGAATGACAGTTGAAAATGTTTTGCTGCAGGACAGCAACACCATCTACATGGAAGATGCTTTCTCTCTCAAATGGACAGGTCTGTTTCTGTAAACTTTTCATGCAGTACCCTTTTCCCAGGACATTACAAAAGTTCATGGAGGGCAGACTAAAAGTAATCTTAATAGCTTTGATTTGGCCCAGACAGCACTGATTCTCCTGTCTGCTAAGCCTAGTAAGGGAAAGTGAGGGATGTTGCCTCAGTGTGTGTCCCTCCTCACTTTGAACAAAAGGTCCCTTTATAAGGCTTGTAGCACATGGATTCAGAGGATGTGCTTAGTCTGAGGTAGCTAGGAAGTTGAGGACAAGAACATCTTAGCTAGCAAAATGTAAATGATTTCCACATGTTACCTGTCCAGGGACCAAGAGCCAAACACTGCGTATGTGACACTGGCCATGGACTACTTATCAGTCCTTTTCAAGATGAACTTCTCTTACACTTCTTTAAAGATCTACATATCTGACTTGCTCTGTCTTTCAGTGGACCCCTCCCATGTACTCAAGACTTTAAACTTCAAGTTTTATTATAGTGCTTTTAACCAAAACATGAAATTGAACAATGTGTTTGTAACTTTTAAACTATAAAATGTAACAGTAAATTTGATGCAGATCTACAGAAGAAAATATGTGGGAACATCAGCATTTAAACAAAATATCAATATCACATAATAAAAAAATAATTAATAGCTGTAAAGTCAGAACAGCCACAGATATTAGCACTTTACACCAGGAAGTAAGACCAAATTAAATAATATCTGAAGTGATGGCATATCGATTGCAACATTGAACAGCCAGTTTTCTAACCCATTCTGGCATACATCGCGAAGCACGCTGAGCACTGCAGAAGTACCTTAGGAAAATACCAAGAATGGATGGAGTAATAGCAGCAGTACTGAAAACCCAGGGAATCCTTTGGTGAAGTTGGTGTCAAAACAATGAACGCAGTTCCACTCCATTGCTTCACTACTGTCCTGAACAAAAGAATTTTGAAAATCAGATTGGCTATTTACATTCCTGGGTAGGAGAAAGGAAGGAAAGCCAGTCAATAAGCAAACTCTCTTTAAATTGACTTGTTCATGGCATTTGTTACTCTAATCTGCCTAAGGCAGACCTGTCCCAGAGAACGGCAAAGCACATTCTACTAGAGCCATTACAGCCCCACAACATTTCGAGGGGCGGTCTGCATTCAGTCCACTTTGAGAGCAGCTACATGGTCCTTGGTACACACCCTCTCCAAACATTGCACCCTAGGTATGGTATCTAGAGCCAGGGTAGAATTTAACTTTGCCATCTTGCAAGATTTACTTCCTTGATTCATCCTTTACAGACAGACACAGACCCACACCCCCACTGAGAGTCATTTCTCAGATTATAACGAACAGTGAATAGCACAATGAATGTAGTACAGTTGTGTTAGATGCTTACCATAAATGTGATGTTAGAGCATATTCACTGATGCAAACTGTGTTTCCCTCCTTTGTTCCACTCTGGTGTGTCTTAACTCTTGGGGTTGGGATGGCTCCTATTTTACCCCTTGCCTTCCCTACCATCCCCTAATTGGCCCACTCCCCTTCTTGATCTTTCTATCCTTCCTGGTGAAGGAAGGTTGGGATCACTAGTTGCTCCTGAGGGTGCTTCCTCCTAGTCTGTTCAGGCTGTGTTGCTGTGATTTACTTCCTGGGCAAGAATGATCTGAAGCTGGCATCAGCCAATTCCCACTGCCATGTAACAGTGTGTATAATGAGGGTGAGAATCTGCTGAAGTGTTTAAGGGAAGGTATATCTCTGGAAATCGGGCTAGCGTTCAGGCTACCTGCAGGCACGATTTCTCAAGAGATTGAATGTAGCTGTGAAAGTAAACTGCATTTATGGCAAGTTCCTAACACAACTGTGCTGCATCTCAGCACCTCCTAGATTTGTCCTGTTCTGCAGGTGAAAGGATAAGTTGTCTCTATTTAACGGGTTAAACCTCTCTACACCATGTTTTCTCCTGCTACTGGTGAGAATACCGTATTATTTTTCCCTCAATTTTCCCCTTTAAAAAGTGATGCTGGTTGTATTAAGCTGCCCAGCCCTTATGTTGCCTCAAAAAATTTGAATTATCTTTCATAAGTGATGTGATTTTTGTGTCAGGCAATACATTTTTTATTTACTAAATACCCAACATTACACTTGGAGCATAGAATTCTTTAGAGAATGTATGTAAATGAAACATCATGCTTTGTATGTCTTTTCTTACTGAACAGTATCAGTACTTAAAAAAAAAAAAAATCAGTTTATTTTAAGCTTTAACCCTGATTTTAGCATGAAAAGGTAGGTTGAAAGATGCGGTATGAAAAAGCCGTATCCATACATGGGTATTAGTGCAGCTTGGTTTTCCATTCCTATATCTCTCTGAAATTTCTGAAATTTGCTTCCTATGTCTTTATGACTGAAGGTATTTTCATGAAAAACTAAACGTTTCATATTCCTTCTGTTCATTGTATTTTTTTCCCCTGCCATTGCAGTTCTAAGGTCTGTTGGGAACGTGGAATTTTTTTGTAAGTTGAAATTGGAAGACTTGTGGGGTTACACAGTCATTAATTGCTGTCAAATTATGTGATTGGAAAAAGAGTATAATATCTGCAGAAATAAGCCATTCCACTGATATATTTACTAAGGACCTGCCGAGACACAAGATGTCTGTCAGGCCATTGTTCCGTTAGCAATTGTTAAGAAATAGCAATAATGGAAGCTAATAATTATATTTTACAAGTAAGTATACTTGTGAAAAAATTGAAAAGCCCTTTCGGACATGGGGCATTTTTGTCTAACTGAGCTTTCTTTTCAACTTTTAATTTCATTTATGTGAACCTCACTGAATGTGGCAACCATCTTGTCAAGTTCATATCCATATTTGTTTTAGGACCCATGCCTGTTTGATTACTTTTGGGCAACCCTGACCAATTTTCATTAGAAAATAAAAGGCTTAAAATTTATACTACTAAGACAATTGTATGGCTTGTCCTTGTTTTCCAGAGCTGTATTATTTGTTGTGGATAGTTCTGCATTCCAGAAAGAAGTGCGGGAAGTAGCAGAGTTTCTTTATAGTATCCTGACGGATAGTGTTATCCTGAAGAATGCACCTCCACTCTTAATAGCGTGTAACAAACAAGGTAAACAAAAAATGAGCATACATTAGTTTGTCACGTTTTAATTAAGTATCACAAAACAATTAATTACACAGTATATTGCTATCATTCTGTCAGTACTAGCTTGTTGATTGATCTCTGCTTGTAAAATACAGAGTGCATGTTCAGATAGTGTTGGATATGCAGGTAGGGAGTACGTTTGATTTCTGCCCTCTTGCTAAGCTGCAGTCCTCTCAGTTCTGTTCTCTGCCTGAAAAAATTTGGATGTCTGTAAGTTTGTTGTTCATTGTATGAAGTTTATTTTTCTTTTACACTGAACATTATATTTATTTTGTATGTTATCATCATAAGGTTAAACTCGAGAACCTTTAAGGCATGCTTTATTGCTGTAAAACAGGCATGTATGACATGCATTATGATTTTATACCATTTCAAAGTCAACTTTAAAAGAAACCTTTACTGGTTCCTACCTCACTCTCCAGTAATAGGACCCCCCCCAAAAAATAAACACACCTGCTGAACTTGGATACATAGCAAAGTAATAAAACGGCCAATATTGAGTGAGGCAGCTGAAGCACTAAATTGATCAAAAGAGTAAATTAAAGTAGAAAGATTGAAAACCCCTGCGCATGCGCGCACACACAACATATATATGTATATATATATATATATATATATATATATATATATATATATATATATATGTATATGTATGTGTGTGTGTTCTAGGCCTTCACATTTTCAATTGTTGCTAATTGTTGTAAGACATCATCATTCATTTGAGAATCCCCACCTTTGCTGCACCTCCATCCAATCCTCAGTACCGCATTTAAATGCTATTCCTTTGTTTTTCCTGTAATGTGAAAGCATGCATGGAAGATATATTTTTTTATTATATTTATCTACCTCCCGGTGTATCTGATTAGGATTATGGCTCTTTGCTGTTCCTGAAAAAAGGCTTAGGGTGAAAAAAAAAGGTGAATGTTCCCCTCTGATTTTTCCCAGAGAATGCTGGATGTTTTTTCATCTTCCCTGTGATTGTTTATATATTCATACTGCCTTGGCAAGGAATGCATGCATGTTTCATTACTGGACTACACCCCATATCTTGTCATAATCTCTTCTGCCCTTTATTCAATGGCATGTCTTGTATCCAAGCCTTGGCTTCATATAGCTAACTTCTTGCATGCGCCATTGAGTGAAATCATTCTGAGTCAGCAGTAGACATGTGTTGTCCACATACACAGTCCTGCATCCTCCTTTTAATTAATTAAAAAAAAACAAAAAAAACTTGTGCAAGTAATATTCACGCATTGCTCATCCTTATTCAGGTATTTCCATCCATCATTACATAAACCATTTTTAAAGGTTTGTTGCATTCATCTAAGGTTTTGCTTTCTCCATTAACTTAGACCACTTTCTGAAATGGAAGATCATAGACAACTACTTTAACCTGAACATATGCTTCAAGCTTTTAGAGCCATGTCATAATTAAAAAAAAGTCTTTCTTTACAGCAGTCGGTTGGAAAGATAATTATCAGCGGCTTGCTTTTTGTACAGAAATCTGTATATTTCAGTGCTCTCCATGTATTCATATTGGTTACTTGCTAAAGAGCTGTGGTAGAAACAGGTCATTGCTTGGAAGGCTACAAGTTAACCATTAGACAGCATTGCCTTTTACTGACCTTGTCCTGTTGAAATGGTTTGCTGTGTGTGTGTGTGTGTGTGTGTGTGTGTGTGTGTGTGTGTGTGTGTGTGTGTGTGTGTGTGTGTTTAATTGCTTGGATTCTTTTTTATTGGAACATGGAACATTGCCTCTGACTACTTTAAGGGGCAATGTATAAACTTTGGGATTATGTAGTTTGGAAGCTTACCCTTTATGCATGTTTTCTGTCACGGTTTAGCCCTCTGCACAGTTAATCGAAAGCTCTACCTTAAAACATAATGATGTTAAGTTGTCAATCTCGCCTTCATTCTTGCTGGATGGGTTCGGAGCCGATCCTCGGCTCCGACTCGGCACTTGCTTAGCTTGAGAACTCCTTTTACCAGCTCGAGGCAACCCTATATCCCATGATGCAAGGCGGGACTACCTCAGATCTCGTTTGCCGCTTTGCGAAGAGGTCTCCTTTTTTGCCAGCTGAGGTAAGTTTGAGTTTTTCAAACAGCTTAAGTCAGGGTTTATCTTCCCCTTTTCCTATTTTTTAGTGTGTAGTGTCCATACAATCACCCTATTCCCCTTATAGTTAAAAAATTTTTACTTTATAAAAAGTTTAAAAATTTCAGTTAGGCCTAGGCCTTCCTTATTAATCCCTATCTGTGTGTCTGTGTTTGTGGGATTAATTTGTGTGACTGTTTTGGGGTGTGTGTGTGAGTATTTTTGTTACTCTTTTTCTTAGACTATGTCTAAGGAGGTAAAGGTCTCGGGCTTCAAGAAGTGTGACTCGTGCTGTCAGAAAATGTCTCTGACAGACGGTCACACTTCTTGTGTTTACTGCCTGGGGCCTTTACACCTGCAGGACTCCTGTGCTTTGTGTCACTCTTTTAGCCAGCGAGTCCTGCAGGAAAGGAGGAATAAGTTAATCCTCCGTGGCTTGCTAAAGCCGGAAGGTTCACCCACTAAACCTGGGTCCAGTAAGCCTTCCAAGCCATCTAAGGGTCAGGCTACAGCTTCCAAGCCTTCCCCGGTGGCTCCGACTCCTTTGGAGTCGAGATCGGCTCCGGCTGGAGCCGATCTTTCTTCTCAGCTAGGGTCGGTTCCGACACCCAATCTGCTGTTGCCTTGTCGGCTCCGACTGGAGCCGACAGTATCCAGTATCGGAGCCGAGAAGCCTTCGGCTCCATCTGGAACCCATAGGACGTCGGCTCCGATGACTTCATCCAAGAAGAGATCCCGGTCCCCGTCTTTGGAATCTATTCACTCGGCTCCGGGGTCTCCTCTTTTGTCGGAGCGGAGTCATTGGAGCCGATCTTCGAGATCTTCCAGGCTGTCTGACCACGATTTAGAGAGGGTGGTAAGCAGGCTGTTAAAGTCGCAGGCACTGGACCAAATGCTCCATAGCCCGTCTCAGCAGACTTCGGCTATTGCTTCACCCTTGAACTTCCTCCTCCGACTCCCCACCAGAGTTCGGAGCCGGAGCTTCTCGGGACAGCGACTGTGTCGGCGCTGGAACCGATACATCCTTTTTCGGCTCCGTCGTCTTCGGCTCTGATCTCCTCCTTGAGACCTTCCTTGGAGGGATCCGGTCGTCGAGTTTCCCTTGTCGGCTCCGAGGGGGCTAGTGGCATCGGACCCTTGTCCGACCCCGCTCTCCCTCTCGGGGCTTCGGCTTTGGTAAGCTCGGCACCGACATCGGCCTCGGAGCCTTCCCTCTCAGTGGAGCCGGGAATTCCTATTTCCTCGGAACGGGAATATTCCGGTCTCCCGGGGGAGGGAAGCCCTTGAGGTGATGAGGAGTGTCCTGGCACCTGAGCCAGGTCAACGGTCCATCCCTCTAGCTCCTCCCTCTTCGGTGCCTGTAGACGCCTCTTGCCAGCCTCTTGCTCTCAGGCCCAGGGATCCATCGCCCCAGGTTTCCCCATTGGGAATATCTTCCTCTTCCGAGGTTTCTCCTGATCCTGCAGGGGAACCCCCTCGGAAGAGGACGTGTAAGAGGAAACACACAGACTCCCCTGAGTCTACTACATCTGATACCGACTTAGATGAGTCGGAGGGTTCCCGATCCCCTCTGAGGATGTCTCCTTTTCAGACATCCTTGAGCTCCTCAAACAGAGGGGAATTGGCCCTCCATTGACCCTCCGAGGATGAGTCTGTATACCTGGAGGCTTTGGATCCCGACCTCCACCTCCTGGGTGTCTCCGCCTTTCGACCCACTTATGCAGGTAGTGGCTCGGAAGGTGTGGGCAGCTCCAGATTCTGTGGAACCTGTCCCCAGGAGACCATCCAAATTTATTACGGCCCCTACGGACAAACAGTTTCTTTCCAAGGGCGTCTCTGTGGATGCTATGGTGGTGGCGGCGGCCACTAAGAAGGAACTTGCGGATCCTTCAGTACCTGTCCATCCTCCTAACAAAGATTCTAGGACCATGGACAGGTATGGAAAGCGGATGTTTTCTTCAGCGACCTTTGCTATGCGTTCGCTGAACTACCTTTGTCACTTCACCAGGCTTCAAAGAGATATTCTCAAAGAACTAGGTGAAGTGGTCCAGGATCCTTCTGCTGCTGGGGCTCAAGAAAAGATTGCCTCACAGCTAGCAATCCTGAATTCCTTAGCCAACTCCTCCATGCGGCTCATATCCTATGCAGCCGATGGAGCGAGCAGGGCCGCAGGCACAGGAGTGGCTCTTAGACGTCAAGCCTGGATGCGGCTTTGTAATTTTGCGGACCCCTTTAAGGCGTCCTTCACCAATACCCCCTTTGACGGTTCGGCCGTGTTCGGACCTCAGGTGAAGGAAACCTTGACCAGGTGTGAGCAGGACGGTAAAACTCTTTCTGCCGTTGGAGTCCATTTTTCCACCCCTTCTAGACCCTATCCCAAGGGTCAGAAGGGAGGGAAGATGTGGTTCCGCAAAGCCCAACGAGCTACACTGGACACACGTGGTCAGTTTACCCCCAGAGGCAGAGGGGGTTACAATAATAGACGCCGCCCTAGAGGCAGGGGGGGCCCTCAGAACCAGGGCAACAGGGAGTCTCTTCCTGAGAAGCCCTTTCAGCACCCCTGAGGTGTTGCCCGACTGTCCACCCTTGGAGGCAGTCGGGAAGGATTTCGCTGTACCCAGTAGCCTGGCATTCCCTTTCACAAGATATGTGGGTACAGTCGATCATATCCGAGGGTTACAAAATCCCTTTCGAAAGGTATCCCATACCTCAACAATCCCTTCCAGACATCTCACCCGGTCAAAGGGATTTGGCAGAACAGGAGTTTTTAAAGCTCCTAGAAAAAGAGCCATCCAGACTGTTCCGCAGACCAAGTAGGATCCGCGTCTACTCGAGATTCTTTTGGTCCCCAAAAGGACGGGAGATTGGAGACCAATATTAGACCTGAGCAGTCTAAACAGATTTGTCAAGAAGGCAAGATTCGGATGGTCACGCTTCAGTCCATTCTGCCCTTTCTGGGCAAGGACAACTGGATGTGCTCTATAGACCTTCAGGACGCGTACTATCACATAAAGATTCACAGGCCCAGAAGGTTTCTCCGCTTTCGGCTAGGGACCAGTCATTACCAATTCAGAGCCCTGCCCTTTGGTCTCACTTCAGCCCCCAGAGTGTTTACCAAATGCATGGCAGTGGTCACAGCTCATCTGAGACGTCAAGGATTCCAGGTGTTTCCTTATTTAGACGACTGGCTCCTCTCTGCCACCACCAGGTGTCAGCTTCTTCAGACCAGAGACTACACTCTGCAGCTATGCAGGAGTTTGGGAATTTCAGTGAATTTCGAAAAATCTTCTCTGCGGCCTTGCCAATCTATCACCTTTATAGGCGCAGAATTAAACACCGTCAAAATGTTAGCCAGACTAACAGATCAAAGAATTCTGGACATCCAAAAATACGTTCGGATTTTATTGCAGAGCAGCAAAGTCAAAGCCAGACTGATACTAAAGGTTCTAGGTCTTATGGCTGCGGCCATTGTTCTTCTACCACTGGTTCGCTTCCACATGCGTCTTCTGCAGTGGATGTTATTCAGTCAGTGGTTGTTCCACAGTCTTCCGATGAGGCACGAAATCTTAGTCACACAATTGTGCAGGACTCATCTGAACTGGTGGATATCTTCCCCTCTTCTTCATCAGGGCCGACCTTTTGTTCCCCCTCCTCCGGTTGCCACAGTTACTACGGATGCCTCTCTGATCGGGTGGGGGGGCATTATCAGGGCAGGATGGTCCACGGGACGTGGCAACCCATAGAATACCATCTGCACATAAATGTCCTGGAGATGAGAGCGGTGCTTTTAACGTTGCAAGCCCTCAATGACTTTCTTCCCGCGGGGACTATTGCAGTACAAACGGACAACATGTCCGTGGTCTGGTACATCAACAAGCAGGGCGGGACCAGGTCCTATCCGTTGTGTCGAGAAGCTCTCAGACTTTGGCAATGGGCAATCTCCTCTCATCGGTTTCTGATAGCAATGCACATCCCCGGCAGGTCCAACCTCTTGGCGGACAGGCTGAGCAGATCCATTCTCATGCCTCACTAGTGGTCTCTCAATCAATCTGTAGTGGACCAGATTTTTCTGAAGTGGGGCACACCTTGTTGCTATCTTTTTGCTACACCCCAAAACAACAAGTGCCCCGATTTTTTCACCCTCTTTCCCCTACCAGGCCAACCCCTGAGAGACTCTCTAACCCAGGATTGGCCCCGGGGACTTCTGTACGCTTTTCCTCCTTTTCCCTTGATTCCACAAGTCATTCAGAAAGCCACCGTTTTGAGGGCCAAGTTGATTCTCATTGCCCCTTACTGCCTCGACAAATTTGGTTTCCGTCTCTGCATCATCACCTCCTGGTGCAGCCCTGGCATCTGGACCCAGTTCCGGATCTCTTGATCCACCAGTCGGGTCAACAGCACCCGGCCATTCATTCTCTCAACCTCACTGCTTGGTTGCTCCACTTCCTTCCCTAGCCAGGCTTCCTATGATCTCTGATCCGGTCAGAGATATCTTAGTGGCTTCTTTAAAGTCGTCCACCAGAACCGTTTATGCTAGCAAGTGGCGACGTTTTTCCATTTGGGCAAATTCCAGAAATATTGATCCCTTTACTGCTCCTGTGCATTCTGTTTTAGATTTCCTGGCTGAAGTTTTTCAGTCAGGATCTTCTTCATCTACAGTAAAAGTTCAACTGGCTGCTATTTCCAAGTATCATGTTGGCTTGCAAGATCATAACATTATGTCTCATAGACTATGCAAGGCCTTTCTGAGAGGAGTGTTTCTCCTAAAGCCGCCAATAAAACATCCTCCTCCACAATGGGATCTAAATTTAATGTTGGCATCCTTAATGTTACCACCCTTTGAACAGTCTGCTTCATGTTCATTGAAATTATTGTCCTGGAAAACTATATTTTTACTGGCTGTCACTTCAGCAAGAATGGTTTCCGAGATTCAAGCTCTCTACATCCGTTCCCCTTACTTGGTTTTTCACAAGGACAGGGTATCCTTAAGAACGAACCCGCCCTTTCTCCCCAAAGTTGTTTCTCAAACCAATATTAATCAATCCATCGATCTACCAGTCTTTTTCCCAAATTATTCTGACAGAGCTGAACAAAAGCTTCATTTTTTGGATGTCCATCGTCAGCTCGGGTACTATTTGCATAGAACGAAACAATTCAGGAAATCGGACCAATTATTTGTCTCCTATGCAGAAAACAGGAAAGGTCTCCCAGTGTCTAAAGTGACCTTATCCAGATGGTTGTCTTTCACCATTTCTTATGTGTATTCACTCAGAGGCAAGCAACTACCTTCTAAACCGAAAGCACACTCAACCAGGAGTCTATCCACTTCTGCAGCCTTTCAGGATAGACTACCCATTGATACCATTTGTGCAGCAGCTACTTGGGCCACTCCTCATACCTTTGTCTCTCATTACAAGTTAGATTTGGCCTCCAGAGACAGGGCCAGTTTTGGTTCCACAGTTCTCAAGAATCTGTTCCATTGAGCCACCCGGGATACAGGTGCTAGGGACGCGGTCCCATCCAGCAAGAATGAAGGCGAGATTGACAACATAACATTTAGAAGTTATGTACCTACCATGTTAGTTGTCTTCTCTCGCCTTCTTTCTTGCGTCCCTCCCTCCTTCCCCCTGGCCTGGACAGATCTTGAAGAGTTCCTCTTATCAGGTTGTTTCCTCCTGAGCCTTCATTAGAGGACTCCTTTATTATGAACTAGGGTTTCCTAAAATATATTAGGTTAGTCCTTAGCAGGGTAGGTTAGCTACCAAACGGGATCTGAGGTAGTCCCGCCTTGCATCATGGGATATAGGGTTGCCTCGAGCTGGTAAAAGGAGTTCTCAAGCTAAGCAAGTGCCGAGTCGGAGCCGAGGATCGGCTCCAAACCCATCCAGCAAGAAAGAAGGCGAGAGAAGACAACTAACATGGAACGTTATGGTAGGTACATAACTTCTAATTTTTTCCATTGTATCTTTGAGTTATTTTAATGCATCATAATCAGACCAAGTTTTTCTTATAAAATGTTAATTTCTTCCACAAAATGGCCATCGAGGGACCTGCCATATTAACGTGATGTCGTTTTTTCTGAGAATCCATTTCAAGTCAAGTTTATATAATTCATACTAGACAATAAGAATTGGTGTTTTCTCATTCCATTGATATACAACCGCAGTAGCGAGTCCTAGAGGTCTTACACACCTTCTGTAACAGGGCTGTTTCTATTTTTCCTTGCTTGACCTGTATTTTTGTTTCTGTAAGACAGTATTTACACTATGCCCAATAGTTGTATAGCTCAAGCCAAAGAAAGCAGCTGAATTGTAGGCTTTTGTGTAAAAATGTGTAGTCCTTTAGCTATTGACAGACACTCTTCGACACACTGAGACATCAGAACTGTCACTGCAGTGAATTAACCCTGCTGGATCATGAGTGAGTGGCAGAAGCTACTGGAATGGAAGGGTTGCAAAAGTAATTTTGCTATTCCCCACTGCCTGCAGTGCTCCACGGCAAGAAAGACTGATGTAATGACTGCTGCCTTGCTTTATAGTACTGATGACCTGACGTCAGACTACAGGTGACAGCAGCCGGCGCACAAAAACATTGACTCTGGTATTCAGGCCGGCCGAGGTCTACCGCAGCAGGGATAATCCACAGGTGATGACTGCAACAGTGAATACACTTGAACATCTACATTTAGGGTAAGTGTACACAACTGTACTTTTTCACTGTCTTGTAAAGAGAAGAAATGAATCAGTTATGAAAAAATACTGGACTGGTAGCAAGGGGCAGTAAATAAAAGAACAGAAAGAATGTTACACCTGGCAGTGCAAACTAAGTGAAACCTGAGCTTTTGGACAAAAAACTTCCTGATGGTAAGCACTTGGATCACATGAATCTTGACACAGTCCATAGCAGCTAACATCAGTTTCTGGGCAATATCTGACAGGAAAAAAGTATATTTCCTCAGTTTAATTTCTCCAAGTTTTTTTGGTTTTCTAATACCATGACTGGAATGGACTCCATGTCTAAGTCGAAGTATGATTTAAAGTTCATGAAATTAGTATTGTTTCAGTCTTTGATGTTAGCCAAAAGCGTTCTTCGCAGTGCCCACAATGTGCCCAGAATTGACTTTCTGCAATTCATATATAATTATTTACATGTATCGGTAACTAAATACGACTGTAAATTCTTTTTTATGAGACCCATTACTCCTGCTACTGTTAGAAATATCGTGTTATCCTTCTTCCACATTGCCCTTGTTTCTGCCTGTAAATCCTGGTATTTTATGACTTTGTCTCTCTCTATGTAATCACCGGATATAGCAATTTCAGTGATCAATACTATTTGTCTTCTTTCATGGATTATTATATCTGGTTTTCTTGTGTCTGTTTTTTGAACTCTTGGTAATGAGTGATCCCATGTGTTATAAACTTCATCATTTTGTATAATGCTTTGTGGCTCATATTTCCAATGCTTCTCAGCTATTTCAGTATATTAATTTTTGCACAATCTCCAGTGCAACAGTCCTGGCACATTATTATACCTTTCAGTATAAAGGTTTTCTGCCATTGGTGTATCACACCCAACAAGATGTGCGACTGTTTCCAATTTTGTTTTATAAAACCTCCATTTGTCTGTTTCTCCGATATGTTCAATGGACCTTTGTAAACCAACTTGTAAGTAGTCCACTATCCTGGGCTGTCGATATTAACCTTTCATGCTGCATCAGATCTTGATTGACATGAAGTTGTTAAAGGAGTTTTCTGTAGTTTTTATAAATTTTCCACATTTCTTGCTTTCTCATCTGATCTCTGTGGTGTCACGTAGGTGGAGACCATTTCTTCTCCCAAAGCATGTTGAGAGCTTAAGCATAAAAAAGTGAAATTTTCCCTTCATTTGATTCCAAGGAAAGGAAGTGGAATTTTTTTTTTATAATGTACAAGGTAGTCCCTGATAACTAAATTACACTGAAGTCTTGCTGAGGGAAGGAAACCTTGCGATTGAGTTAAACTGCAAGTGAGGGGGACTTTAAGTGCAGTTGTCCCTTCCCCTGCTGTCTTTTCTTCTCCATCATTCTAATCACCATTTGTCTGAAATTTCATAGTTTTCTGTAGAAAGAATACTCATTTCTGTAGCACATTACATAGAATGAAAGGTAGGATTACTAAATCAAAGTATTATGTATTAGAGTCACAAAACCGCCCTGTTAGCATCCTTGTCGGTGTTTAAACTAGTCATGGCCTGAATTTGGGAATTATGTTGTGATCTTGCAGCTGGTGCACCTTTTGTCTCTCTGTCCTTTATCTTCTAGTGCCTTGTGCATCATAGGTTTGGAGAGTTGCAGCTTACTGCTCATCTGATTTTTGTCAAGGTATGCATTGTGCCATTTAAGTGGCTGGACAGCTTACTACAACTCTTCCCATGTTTCCTGCTGTATTCTTGTATACATCAGGAATTTGCAGTTGTTACAGTAGGACAAAGCCTTCATGTCCATGTCTTCTCTTCTCACATGCCAGGCTCCCTTGAAGCCTGTGTCCTTAAAATAACAAGTACTGCAGTGCTGCTCCCACTTGGATAAAAATATGCCAGTCCATTCCATCATTTGCCTTTATACCTGTAACATGAATTCATAGTGCTGTTTTTGTCCTTTTTCTCACATAGTTAGTACTGGTGAGACTTGGCTTGATTGAAGTTTTTGTGCACCCAGCATTTGAGAAGTTAGGATAATGAATGTAAAAAAAATACATTAAATGAGGTTGTTTACTGTATTGTTTTCCTTCCCAACTTATATCCAGGAGGTGAAAAAGAATAAGATTCAGCTTTCCAAGCAGTTTGTAAAGCTATATCATTCACCTTATCACTTTGAAATCAGTCATTTCATTATGATATTCTTGTTTACTGGCCTTCCCTTCTTTGCTCACATTTAGCTTTGTTCAACCATTCCAGTCCTTCCTTAGACTGGTAGGGTTGCCAGAAAGTCTCAGATGTTGTTCTGCTGGCCTGTCACTGTCTGTCTGGGCTATGACCTCTCTGTCTTACAGACCAATTCTAATCCCTCTTTCTGTACACCATTTTTAAGCTAATGGAGGTATTTAGCAGATATTTGCATATGAAAGACAGCTCTCCACCTTCCTGTCTCTTTGTAATACCCTCCACTTCAGCTTGCTATTGTCATCAGGTGCTAGGCTGTGTCAAGATTCACGTGAATTCTTTTGGTGGGAATGTCTTACCAAGCCTTCCAGTTTGAATTTTATTCGCTTAATGTTAAGAGCATGCTTAAACTATAGATATTCTTCGTTTTCACTGTTGCAGTCCTGACTTATGAGATTTCCTGCTTTGGAAGCCCTTGGTTGGCCCGACTACCAGAATAAAAATCTCCCTCCTCCTAAGGCTGGCGTACACTCTACCCTGACAGTGCTAAGTTTGGGTATAAAGAGAGCCAGCCAGTGCCACAACATCAGTCTTTCTTGCCATTGGAGCCCGAAGCAGTAGTGAGTGCGTTAGTTGGTCCCCACCAGAGTGAGAAATCTTCTAAAAGCCAAGTACCCCACTGGGGAACTTTCTTTTCTTTCATGTCAGCAGTGACTCTGCTCCCACGCCCAACTCCAAAAAAGGTAGAAGGGAGACTAGGGGGAAAACTTTCCTTAGTCAAGGAGAGCTGGGTCCTTATCACCTCCGACTTGTGGGTGCTGGAAGTTTTTTCAAACTGCTACAGGCTCACTTTCAAAGAACCATTAAAATTCTCAGGCCTCCCTAATGTACCGCAAAACCAAAGAGGCCATTTCTCAGATTCAAATATCTGTGCACACAGGGCTTTATGGAACCCAGTACCAAACCACCAGATAGGAAAAGGGTTTTACTCTAGGCTATTCCTGGTACCCTGGAAAAAAGGCTCCTGGTGCCCTATCCTGGATCTGCCCATCCTCAGTCAGTCTCTCTTAGTTCCCAAATGCAAAATGCTTTCTCTTCAAATGCTGCTCCCATGATAACCCCTCAGGCTGTAATGGTTACTCTGGACCTGAAAGATGCCTACCTACACTTTCTTATAGAAGAACCTTGCAGAAGTTTTCTATGCTTTAGAGCAGGTGCAACTCACTTTCAATTCTCTGCTATTACCTTTGGCTTGTCTGCTGCCCCCAGGGTCTTCTCAAAATGTTTGGCCCCTGTGATTGCCTTCGGCAGAATGAGAGGCATCCAAATTTACCCTTAACTGGATGACTGCCTCATATAAGCCACAAGTCAAGTGAAAGCTCCTCAGGGATCTGGCTTTCACCTAAAACATACTCTTTTCCCCTAGGGTTCACCATAAACCTCAACAAATCCAACACAAACCCTGCCACCAGGATAGTTTTCCTGGGGGCTCTACTGGGTTCCTCCTTCCAAAAGGCATTCCTTCCACCAGACAAGGCTGCTTTTCTAACCCAATACATCTAGGGCATTATGCAGAGACAATGCCTTTCAGCCAGGGAATTTTTCAGAGCACTGGGCTACATGGCATTTTGCATACTAATGATCCATCTGATGAGGCTTCACATGAGAAAACTTCAGTGGTATCTCAAGAATATCTGGTGCCAACATTCACAGCCCCTGGAGACAGTTGTTGTTGTCTTTTGGCTTTTCCCGGTTAGGGGTCACCACAGCGGAACTCCGGTCCGCCAATGATTGGCAGTATATTTTCACGAATGCCAGTGCCAGCTCGACGTTAAACCTTCAACGAAGGCACACCCATTTACGCATGTCTTTCGAATGCCCACACAACCGCAGGGAGGACATGCAGACTCCACACAGAGGGCACACCCCGCACTCCAGCCGAGAATCGAATGGGAGAACCTCTTGCTGTGAGGCAACAACGCTACCGCTGCACCACCGCGGAAGTAGCCCCTGGAGACAGTAATTCTGCAAATTCCCTTCCTCAGTGAGGGGGACTAGCATGGTGGGCACGAGCATGTACACAGAACCAGGGTCTCCCCTTCAGGTTCATCCCTCAGGACCAAACCTTAACCATGGATGCATCAGACACAGCTCGGGGAGCCAATTTCCAGCACCACCTATCTCAGGGCAAATGGGAAAAACAGTTAGGGCACAAACGCATAAATTGGAAAGAACTGATTGCAGTACAGAAGGGCTTGAGGGCCTTCCAAGATCACTGGAAACCAGGGATCCTGTTTATCAAAATGAACAAAATAACAGTTGTGGTACTTAAACATGGGGGCACCCACTCCTACCCTCTTTGCTCTCTGGAAGTGCAGATCTAGGAGACAGCAGTTGCTATGGGGTTGCACCTGATGGCCCAGTACCTTCCTGGAGCTCGGAACACTTTAACGGACCACCTCAGCAGACACTTGATGGATCTCAGCATAGCCCAGAAATGGGGATCCCCCCAAACAGACCTTTTTTCCACCAACAAAAATGCTCTGCTGAAAAGATTCTGTTCCAGGAACAAACTTCGCACAGCCTGGAGGTCAGATGCCTTTTCCCTGGAACCATCTGCTTCTCTGCGCATTACCTCCCCTGCTTCTCCTTCCAAGAGTCCTCCTAAAGAAGGACAGAGGGTCATCCTGATGGCTCCAGACTGGCCAGGCAGCATTGGTACCCCTCTGCTAATGACTTTGACCAAAGAAAAACCTTGTTAGCTACCATAGAGTAAATCTGCTGACTCTGGCAAAGGGGAAACTCCTGCACTCCAGCCTGCAGACTCTCAAACTCTCAGCCTGGATAATTCAACAAACTTCTATCCTGAGCTTCCTCTTAGTAGCCAGGTGCTTAATATACTCAGAATCTAGAAGATCCAGTACTAGAAAAAATAGGCTGTCAGGTGGAAAAGATTCTCTGGTGTCAGGGGAAAGGCCTCAACCCTTCCTCAGCCAACACTGCAGCCATCTTAGACTACCTGGCTGTATTGGTCGACAGAGGCTTGTCCTTCTCATCCATTAAGATACAGCCTCTGTCATTTCAACCCACATTCCTTATCTTTCTCATATCTTCTCCCACCCTCTGATGATACAATTCCTTAGGGGAGTGCTTCATCTCTGACCTCCCAGGAGGCAACCCTCCCCTCCTTGGGACCTCAGCTTTGTTCTATAAAAATTGACCTTGCCCCCCTTTGAACCAGCTGCTTCCACTGAAATAAAATTCTTGACATAGAAGAGTGCGCTCTTACTGTCAGTCACCTCAGCTAGAAGGGTCTATTGAGTTGCAAGCCCTCATGGCAGTGGAATCATTCCTTATTTTCCACCCTGACAGAGTATCACTCAGAACTAACCCGTCCTTTATGCCCAGGTTGGTGTCAGACACTTCCTTGAACCAGGCCATACACTTGCCTACTATCTTCCCTAGACCACAGAACCCAGTAGAAAGAATCCTTCATTCATTGGATGTGCACAGGCAACTTCGCTACTACGCTGACAGAACTAAAGCTGTCAGGAAAACGGAACTGGTTGTCTTGGAATATGAAGGCAAACCAGTTTCCAAACTATTTCCAAGTGGATCTCCCACTGCATTTCTTTTTTTTTTACACCTACCAAGGCAAGAAACCTCCTGAATCTGTTAGGACACACTCCTCTAGGGTCACTTCTACCTCCACAGCTTTCCTAAAGGGAGTACCTACCAAAGACATTTTGGAAGCAGCTACATGGTCATCTGTGCATACCTTTACCAAACACTACCATCTGTCAGCCTTCACCAGGTCCAGAGCATGGTTTGTCATTGCTGTGTTGCAGGCACCCTCTTCTGTCCTTAATACTCCTTCCACCCTCTTCACAGCTTTGGAAATCATCCCACAAGTCAAGACTGCAACAGTGAAACATGAACATAGTACAGTTGTGTACACTTACCATAAATGTAGATGCTTGAGAGTATTCACTGTTGCAGTCTCCTTTCCCTCCCTCCATCCCCCTTATTCTCCTTACAGTAACAGCTCGCTTCCCTGTCCTCTCCTGACAGAGGACCCTATGCGGGGGGGGCCCCTTCCAACACCATTTCCTCTTATTTAACCCCTCACTTAAGGGTCACCAATAGGGCTCCTACCTTCTAGGGGCAAGAAAAACTGATGTCATTGCATCGGCTGGCTCCCTTTATACTCAAAACATACCAGTGTCAGGGTAGTGTGTCCACTAGCCTTAGGAGGAGGGAATTTTTTCACTCTGGTAGGCCGACCAAGGACTTTTGAGCAAGAAATCCCGTAAGTCAGGATTGCAACAGTGAATATACTCTGCATTTATGGTATGTGTACACAACTGTACTTTTTTCATATTTTTTGTAACCAGTGTGCTGGTTTGCTTCACAGAGTTGTTTTTGAAGTCCACCAAAAGTGTCTTTCAACTCCCATGTGCTGCTTGACCAAAGACAGATTTTCTAAAAGAAGACCATATTTCCTTGTTAGAAGCTTTTTGATAAAGCCAGCATCTGAGTTCTAACTGACCTCTTTTTTCAGGTATCTTGAATTTATGGGAGGTTGAGGCTTTGATGGGAGTAGAAAACAAAGGGCTTCAAACTCTAAAATTAGACAGCCTTTCCTCTGACAACTGAACCTCTAATTACTTTTATGGCTGAATGTTCAGATGAGAAACTGAAAACTTCTTAACTCTGATCAGGACAGTTTATCAGCTATATTGAAGGGATCTGTAAAAATGGATAGTGCCCATATTAGTTTCCTCCTTTTTTAGGAGATTACAATTTCATCATCCCTAAACCCTTACTCTGAAGCATCATTTCACATGAAGGCTTCCTGGACCCACCAAGGACCATCATGACATGCACCTTTATTTAAATGCAGTCTGGTCAAATGTAGTACTGAACCCAAAATTTTTCAGGAAAAAAAAAACAATCTTTGTCGTAATTTCCTAGTGATAAAGCTAAAGTCTTTTGAGGGAGTAGTTGTACTTATGCTAACCATGACATCATGGATGGTAATTACTTGACACACACATGCCAGTAGTAGGCACCCATTTTTGACCATATCCTAGAGAGAGTGCAGTTCTTGCCAAATCGTTTGAAGCAGCTTGGAGAAGCTAACTTTTCTTACTGACAGTTTGGAGTTTCATAATGCTCAATGTATTTCCTACTTTTTGGATGCCTGTTTCTCTGTCACACTGTCTCACCAACACATTTTAGACTGTTGGAAAAGTCTGTACCAGCATCCTTTCCAAAGTGATGGAATGAGGACATTAACACTTTATGCAAGGTTCCAGTAGGAGACAAAGAATAAATGACATAATTCCCTTCTTTCCTTTTGTTTCCTTACTAAGAAAGAGTGGGGTTTCACTATATTTTGTGTTCATATCATAACAAAAGTGCTCCTTATAGATGGGTGCTGCAAGTCATTTCAGTGAGTTGTACAGTATACTCTGTGCAGAATCTGTCTAACCTAGCTCTGCAGATGTAGCATTTCTTCTATGCAGAAGCCAACAACATGGTTCACATTCAAACACGGTCATAGATTTTACTTGAGGCTTTGCTGTGCCAAAAAAGCAACATAGGCCAGGACTACACCATTTGTTCCATTGTCTCAATCCAAACTCCAGTACATTTATTGAAAAATGTTAGCTTAGTTCAGGGTGGCATTACTTAGTATGGGGCTTGCTTACCTGCTCATTTATCTGTTCAGGTGGCAAGATATCCCTCAAGTTTCAACAAAAACTTTTCCATTTCATATTTATATATCTCCACTTCTGGTTGGCCAAGTCACAGAATCTGCAGAAGCCATGTAATCTTAATGTCTTTCTTTTCCTTCCTCCAACTGGGTGTATAAGACCTGATACTGCAAGTCCCAAAACTTAAAGGTGTAATTCTAACTCGTGCAAAAAAACAAATTTTAGAGCTTGACTTGCCTCTCCTTCTCATGGGGGCTGTGCTTCCTCGTACTCTACGTCTTATATGAACTCCAAAATTGCTGTACATTGGAAAAGAGGGAATACTCCAAGATACCACCATGTCAAATTAATATGTATTTTCCCAGTCACTCTTAAATTATTACTTTTCTGAGGATTGCAGTTACTGTCTTTAAACAGGTATCTGCTTTCATTAGTAGATGTGTTTGACAGTTCACAGTAAGTAGCCACATTTTCTCTATTCCTTCTTAATGTTACTTTGAGAGTAAATGTGCTGTCTTTCTCATTGCTTCTGGAACTCTTTAATGCCTTCCGTTCAAAGTGAAGGAGTTTTAAGTTCAGTTTTGGCAGAGCAAACCTAATCTTGATTGCACTAAATTGGCAGAAGACAGTCTTGGTACATTGTACTGCAAAACTGATATCTTTCAGGGTTGTCTTCTGCTTCACAAAGTTTTGCTGACTAAGCATCAAAGATCAATAGCACAACCCAGCTTCAGATTTTAGTCTTTTTCATGCAAGATTTGCTGGTGGTAAACTAGCATTATCTGTCCTGTGACGTAAAAGAGATGAGAAGACTGGCATTCAGGAAATAGTACTAGTTCAAATGGAAGAGGTTTTCCTTTTGGACCAGAGAGATTGGTTCTTTCCTTCACCAGAACAGATTGCTTAAGAGGCCTCCAAGAAAACTGGGTAGCCCTTCCTTGGGATTTTAATTTTGTGCTAGAGAAGCTAACACTTGCTCCATCTGTACCAGTTAACCTGGCTGACTTGAGGTTCTTAACATGAAAAACAGTTTTACTAATTGCTCTGACGTCTGCAAGAAGGGTATCTGATTTATGAGCTCTTACGGTGAGTCAACCCCACGTAGTTTTCTATAGGGACAGGGTGTGTTTGAGAACTAATCCTTCTTTTATG
The DNA here is from genome assembly GCF_019279795.1 of Protopterus annectens. Taxonomy (NCBI): domain Eukaryota; kingdom Metazoa; phylum Chordata; order Ceratodontiformes; family Protopteridae; genus Protopterus; species Protopterus annectens. Next base: position 681,723,200 of record NC_056734.1, on the reverse strand, counting down.
CCTAAAGTGGTATCCAAGTTTACTTTAGGCCAAACTATCCATCTCCCGTTTTTCTTTCCTGAACTTAAAAATGAGGGAGAAAGGATGCACCATACCTTGGATGTCCACAGACCACTTGGGTACTATCTTGACAGAACCAAATCTTTCAGCTGTTTTGATCAATTGTTCATTTCTTGTGAAGGTAAGAAGGGGCAACCTGTGTCAAAACAGATTTCCAAATATTACCTATTTCTGTACTCACCATAACAGAGCTATTCCAGACAAGGTGGTGTAGCTTTTGTTTTATTTTCATTAATTTTATATCCCCAAAAAAACCCAGAACTGTGTCAGAATTTTCCACAACACTGAGATGTCTTTTTCTGGTTTCATCAGGTAGAAGATATCATCTGCAAACAAAGCCATCTTGAATAGCATACCAATTATATTTTTACATTTCTGAGTCCTTTATTTTCTTTGCTAGTAGTTCTAAGTATAAAGCAAATAAAGGGAAAAGAGGACACCGATACCTGGTTTCTCTGTTCAGATGGAACTTATTGGAGAGGATCCCTCCTACATTGATTTTTGCCTCCAATCCGTCGTATAACCTCCTAATTACTTTTATTGTATCAGGAAATGCAAATACTTCATTGCCCTATGCTTAAAGTCCCAGCTTCCTCTGTTGAATGCTTTGTCTACAAGACCATAACAACATCAGTATTTTCTTACTTTCTGCTTTCCTCTGGATCATCATTGTTCTGTTAATATCAAATATTTGCCTGCCCTCCACAAAACAACACTGATCCATATCTCAACTTTGGCAGCACCTCTGTCATTCTTTTAGCCATTACAGACATAAACACTCTCTATAATCATGTTTTAAAATTGAAATGGGCCTGTATAAAGCTGGAGTCTTTACCATCTTTAGAAATTACAGCTACCATAGGTTTTTTCCCCAGTATGTTAGTGCTTCCCCTCCTTTTAAAATGCCATTAAAACCTTACAGATCTTTATCACTTTCATCCTTCCTAGCTTCCAGACCGCCACTGGAAATACCCTCTATTCTTGGAGACTTTCCTGTAGATTGGGTATGCATCACCATTTTACCTAGTCTCCTCCTGTTAATTGTTGATCCTCATCTGCCTCTAGCCTTGATATATTTAAGTCTTCCACAAATATTTCCATTTATGCATTTTTTTGACTTCACCCTTATCTGCTTTATACAAATGTTCATAAAATTTCCAGAATATCTTTAATACCCCTCTAAAATGTCTAGTTATTTTGTCTTGTTATAGGCTTCCTAAGTTTGGGAACAACCCATTTTACTTTTCTGTTGCCTATGTTGTTGTGCCAAAAGTTTTTGAGCTCTGGGTTTATCAAATAACAGTTGCTTAACAACAGTCTGTCATGTGATCAAATGTAATTTCAGAGGATGCAAAAAGAGTGAGTACTGTTTGCAGAAATTACATTTTACAGTGGAGTTTGCCCCTTTCTCCATTGTTGTGCGGCCTCTAAGTTGAATTCTGGAGTGTGTGGAAGGTGTCTCCCCCCAACATAAGTGGTGCAGGGGGGCATGCCCTCGTGCAGAAAAAATTGAGCTGTTCACAGTTTTTCGATGAACGGTTTTCAATTTTTTTTCCATTTGTCAAAATTAGCTTCAGAGAATTGACATGAATCCTTTCTAAACTCATGCATATTATCCAGGTGCGCCTTGATTTTGCTTTTAGTACTTTGTAGGTGCGCCTTGATTTTGCTTTTAGTACTTTGTAGGTGCGCCTTGATTTTGCTTTTAGTACTTTGTAATTGCACCTCTTCTTGTTCCCTGAGATTCCCTTACTCTGTAATACTTTAACCTTTGTCAGCCCCTATAAATAATTCCTGTTACTTAATCATGTCTGTCTTTTTTATTCTACCCTGTTTTTAAACGTTATTTTTATCCCAATCACTAGCTATAACTGCTGGAGTATTTATTCCCTTATAATGTCTGGATAATTCCTATTACCCATTTCTAAATTCCTCTCTTCTTGACGGGCTGAGTCTCATCTTTACTTCTTTACCTTGTATTTTTATCTTAGTAATTGTTGGCACATGATGTGAAATATTATTGGATGTGTGTCAGAGTTCTCAATTAAATGCACATATTCCTGTGAAGTATAATTTCTGTCTAGTCTAGCCCAGTTGTACCTTGGAGAATAATATACAAGTTCTCTCTGTTCCTACTACTGTATTCATGTGTTACATACCAAATATTAAAATGTTTGTATACATTTCTTCAAATGTTTGCCCTGTTCTGTTCTATTTCCCTTCTAGGCTACCCAGATACATCTTCATTATTTATTTATTTATTTATTTATTTGCAGTTGGTTAACCAGGATAGTCCATTGGGCCAATAAGAACCCGTTTTCAATGGAGTCCTGGGGAGAAAAGCTCCAAAACAAAGGTTACAAAAATTATTACAGCAGCTTACAATTTCAAATTATTAGTACACAAAGCTTTAAAGCAGTGGTAACAAAAGATTGCAGCAGTTTACAATGTCAGTCATTTGTGGGTTGCAAACTAAATAAAGATTAAGCTGTTAAAGTATTTTTTAGGTTTTATTTTGTAGAACAACCCAGATTTAAGTAGGAGCAAAGAAAGAGTTTAGTTAAAAATTTTTAGAAAAATAAAGCATTGTGGTAGTATATATATAGTTTCTTCAGAGGAATAGTAGGGTTAGAGAACTACAGTTGACTTAATTATTTGGTGTCTGGTAATATATGAATAAGTTGAAGGTAGTAAGTGGAGAATAGGCTATGAGGGGTGGGAGCAGGAGCATTCCCAAGAGGATGTTAGATGTGAGTGCAGTGATTTTTTAAAAGCAGGGAGGTAGGTGGTGATACGGATGGAGGGAGGAAGGGAGTTCCATAGTCGTGCCAGGGCAAAGGTTTCTTCAGTTTTGCAAATCAAATTCCAGTCCCTCCTATAAGTAATATAATATTCCCTGCTGAAAGCTGATAATTTCTACCCTTTTTTTAAGCCCCATAATAGAATTTTTAAGTGAAATAACATACCACCTTAATCCTCATTGTTTGCCAGTAGCACTATACTACCACAAATCTGTCATCGTTTTTTCTACTATCGCTATTGGAACATCTCTAGCTATTGATCTAACTATTCCTGTTTTCCTTTGTTCCTGATATTCTGTCCTGAAATCCTTTTTTTTTTTTTTCTTTTAATCAAATTCATACGCTCAGTTCTTTCAAAATGAGTCTTCTGTAGCATTGCTGTTTATACTCTGCATCTCTTAATGTAATTGCATTCTTTCCTTTTTCTCTAAGCTTGTGAGACCACTCACTTTCCAAGATAATATGCAAAGTGTTGCCATTATAAGTCATTATTTGCACTTATTATATATGACTGCTTTTGTAAATGTGTAATTCCAGTTGTGATGCATGTTTGTCAGATTAATCCTTTGTAACCGTTTTTTCTTATCAACATCAGTGGCTATGTTTCAGTTTACAAGATGTTTTGTTTTAATGAAAATCCTCAAACAATAAACCAAACACACCCCAGAACACTACCTTAACCTGTTAACTTAATACAAACACACACAACTTAATACAAACACACACAACTATGTGCATCTTCAAATCTACTTCTTCTTTAGACTTTTCCCAGTTAGGAGTTGCCACAGTGGACCACCTGACTGCTCATGATTGGCAGTGGAGTTTTACGGTGTCGAGTTGCCAGCCCGGCGCCCAGCCTGCCACAGAAGGCACATGCACTCATGCCTAGGGCCAATTTAGACTCACTAGTCCACCCACAGCATGTCTTTGGGACATGGAGGAAACCGGCGCACCCGGAGGATACTCACGTGACCACAGGAAGGACATGTAGACTCCGCACAGAAGGAACCCGAGCCGTGGATCGAACCAGAGAACTATGTACATCTTCAAAAAATGAAGTTGAATAGACAGCTACAAACACTGATGTTAATTGACCAAAACTGAGGATGTTATGTGGTCCAATCTCGCCTACGTTCTTACTCCTGGGGTTCGGAGCCAAACATCAGCTCCGACTCTGCCAACTTATATTTTTCTAGCACAAAGTCTCTAATTGGCTGGGCTAACCTGGTATCCCATGTTGCACCGCTCCACAACCCCAGATCTCGTTTGCCTGCTCGTGGGTGTGAGTGTTTTATTTGTGGTATCCTTCCGTTCCTACGGGCTGGCCCGTTTAAGTTAGAGGACCTAGTCCTCCCCCCGTTGTGTGGTTTGTCTGAGGAAAGCATTTGTCCTTTGCTACTGTGTGTGTCCTTTGTCGAGTCAGAATCGTTTTACTTAGAGATTCTGTCTTTGTTGTTAGCGATAGTTTCCCGCCTTTTCCGTTGTGGCCTACAGTCCTGTTTCTGTGCTTGTGTACTGTGGTTTGGCCATTATGTCTAAGGATCAAAAAGAACACAAACCCTCAGGGTTTAAGAAGTGTTCAGAATGTGGCTACAAGATGTCCATAACAGGTGGACCTGCTGTTTGTGTATACTGCTTGGGGGCGATACATTTACAAGAGTCCTGTAGTTTTTGTCATGCTTTTAGCCCCAGGGTACTACAGGAGAGAAAAAATAAACTTATACTGAAGGGCCTTATTAAGCCTTCTGTTGAGGAGTCCTTGCACTCTTCCTCTGGTTCACAGTCTAAATCCAAGACTTCTAAGGCTAAGAAAAGATCTCTGGCTCCATCTGTTTCATCGGAGCCTTCGGAGAAGACTACTAAATTGGACTCTACTGCCTCGGCTCCCTTGTCCTCGGGGCCGCAGGAGGTAGCTGTGATTCTTGAATCTGCCTCTGCTCCTATCCTTTTAGAGCCCATTTGGAGCCGATCTCCTAGTGTCAGACAAGGATCTCCAGATAGATCACAATCACCTTCTCTCTCCTCCAAATCCTCCAGACTCTCTGATTTGGATGTGGATAGGGTGGTCCAGAGGCTCCTGCAGTTGCCGGTTTTGGTTAAATTATCTTCGACTCCGACCCAGTCGGCTCCGGAGCCAGTCCCGATGAGTGCACCATGAGGTTGCTCTCCCACGCAACCGAAGGAGCAGCTAGAGCAGCAGGTGCTGGCATGGTTGTCCGACATCATGCCTGGATGCGCATTTCTGACCTACTGGATTCCTTCGTCTCCCTTTTTGAATGCCCCTATTGAGCCCTCCTTGCTCTTTGGTTCTAAGGTCATGGATACTTTGGCCAGGTGTGAGCAGGACGGAAAGACCTTGTCTGCCATGGGCCTGCGCTTCTCTAAACCTCAGCGTTCCTTCTCCAGGAATCAGAGGAGTGGAAAGTTGTGGCACAAGAAGTCGCAAGGTTTCTTTCGTGATGCACGTGGCGAGGACTCCTCCAGAGGCAGAGGAGGGTCCGACGGTGGAAGACATCCCTTTAGGGGGCAGAGGGGGTTATTGGAATCAGGGCTCCAGAGATTCTTTCTTCAGTAGGCCCTATCAGCGCTCCTGAAGCATTGCCCGATTGCTTTCCTCTGGAAGCAGTCGGGGCGCGTTTCTCTCTGCACCAAGCAGCCTGGTCCTCCATTACCGACGATCTATGGGTGCAGAGAATTATCACCAGAGGCTGTCACATTCCCCTCAAATCCTTTCCAAGATCTCAATTCTCCCTTCCCGACGTCAAAGGGAGGAGACGGCTTCCGAAATCAAGAAGCTTCTTCTAAAGGGAGTCATCCAAAAGGTCCCCCCAGACCAATACGGATTAGAGTTCTACTCCAGACTCTCTTTTTGGTGCCAAAAAAGACTGGGGACTGGAGGGCCCATTCTGGATCTCAGTCATTTGAATGAGTCAGTTATACAGACCAAGTTCCGCATGGTCCCTATTCAATCCATCCTTCCATGCCTTCGGGAGGGTGTGTGGATGTGCTCTCTAGATCTCTGGGATGCATATTACAGTGGCTTCTTCAAACTCAATGGATACACAATCATCATCCCTTGAACGCACTAATCCTCATCACCGATCTTTGCAAGCAGGATCTCCTCTGGTGGATGAGAATGGACTAAAGTCTTTGTTGTCTCCCTTTTCAACCTCTTCAGCCCAGCGCCATGGTGACTACGGACGCTTCCTTGATAGGGTGGGGGGGCCATTTTCATGGAAGATCTGTTCAAGGCACGTAGTCTCCTCTAGAAGTAGACTTACACATCAACGTTCTAGAGCTCAGAGCGTTGTTACTGGTGTTACAAGCTCTCCACCCTCTTCTTCCTCTCGGACCGATTGCTATCCAGTCCGACAACGTCTGTGGTCTGGTACATCAACAAGCAGGGAGGGACCAGATCTTACCCCCTTTGCCGCAAAGCCATTTGAATTTGGCAGTGGGCGATAGCTATCAACCATTTCCTGATTGCTACACACATCCCGGGGAGTTCCAATGTGATTGTGGACAGGCTGAGCAGATGCATCCTGCTTCCTCATGAATGGTCTCTCAACCCGGAAGTGGCGGAAGAAATTTTCAGCCGCTGGGGCCGGCCTTGCTGCGATCTGTTTGCCTCCCCCTCCAATGCAAAGTGCAGCAGATACATTGCCCTCTTCCCTCCGCAGGGGGAGTCCCCGAGAGATGCCCTGTCTTTCGATTGGCCCGTGGGTCACCTGGGCTTATCCTCCCATTGCCCCATTTTGACCTCACCAGGTTTGGTTCCCCTTCCTTCAGCCACACCTGCTCCGACCCCCTTGGATTCTAGACTTCCATCAAGATCTCATTTCTCACCCCCAAGGATTGTCGTCTCCAAACCTGGCCACTCTCAAACTGACAGCTTGGTTGCTCCACTTCTGTTAGTAGCCAGGCTTGAGTCACTTTCTTCTCCGGTACGGAATATTATTTTGGCCTCCCTCAAACCTTCTACCAGAAAACTTTATAAAGACAAGTGGAAACGTTTTTCCTTGTGGGCACAAGAGCTGTCTCTGGATCCTGTTTCTGTTCCAGTAGCTACGGTTCTTCAATACCTGACAGAGCTTTTCCTTAACGGGGCTTCTGCATCCATGATTCGGGTGCATCTAGCTGCCATCTCCAATTTCCATGATGGTTCAGATGGAATTCCTATTTCTTCCCATCTGTGTAAGACTTTCCTGAAGGGGATTTTTCATGCTAGACCTCCCATTAGGCAACCTGTGGAATTATGGAATCTGTCTAGGGTGCTTAAAACTTTTTCTACCTCCCTTCGAGACGGCTGCAACCTGTGATGTGAAGTTTCTGTCCTGGAAGACCTTGTTTCTGGTGGCGGTTACTTCAGCCAGACGTGTATCAGAGCTGCAAGCATTATGCATTAAAAGTCCTTATTTGATTTTCCATAAGGACAGAGTATCACTTCGCCACCAATCCCACTTTCTTACCCAAGGTGGTTTTGGAATTCTCTATTAATCAGTCCATTGAGTTGCCTGTGTTTTTTCCATAATTATACCAACAAAGGGGAATACTGTCTTCATTCCTTGGATGTCCATAGACAGTTGTGGTTTTATTTGGACAGGACAAAGTCTTTTTGAAAGTCAGATCAGCTTTTTGTTGCCTTTGCGGGCTCTAGAAAGGCATCGGCAGTGTCTAAGATTACCTTATCTAAATGGCTTAGGGATTGCATCTCTTTTCTTTTCTCTGGAGAAGGAATCTGCTCCTGGCCGCATTAAACCTCATTCCACTAGAGTTGTGGCCGCTTCTTTCATCTTTCATGCTAGGGCTTCCATGGATGATATTTGTGCAGCTGCCACCTGGGCTAAACCCAATACCTTTATCAAGCATTACAAATTGGATCTGATCTCCAGGGGTAGAGCTGCCTTTGGCTCTATGGTTCTCCAGAATGTTCTTCCATGAGGGCCACCCAGATTCTGTAGTGGCTAGGGACTCGGTCCCATCAGTGAGGAATGGAAGAAGATTAATAACTTCAGATAAAGAAGTTATGTCTTACCATAATGTTCCGAGTTGTTGATCTTCTTCCATTCATCACACCCTCCCACCTTCCCCCACCAAGGCTCCTTGCGGATCTTTGGGTCATTTTGGTGTGTTAGGGTGTTTGCGCAGAGATGGCCTCTGCCTCTGTTTCTGTTTCTTATATATATGTGGCTACTATGGTTCTGCAAACTCTGTCTGAGGTATGGGATGTAGGGCAATGTGGTTAGTAGCATGGCTCGAGAGTTTGGTGTACGCTAGCTTGACATTTGGCTGACTCGGTTCAGAGGGTTCGGAACCATACCCATCAGTGATGAATAGAAGATCATCAACCACTCAGATGGAACGTTATGGTAAGACATAACTTCTTTTTTTTTTTTTTTGCCAGTTCGGGTGTTGACTGTCAAAATGCAAATACTTCTTCTTTCGGCTTTTCCCGGTTAGGGGTCACCACAGTGGTCATATGTCCGCTCATGATTGGCAGTGGAGTTTTACGGTGTTGAGTTGCCAGCCCAGCGCCCAACCTTCCACAGAAGGCACACACATGTATGCACTCATGCCTAGGGCCAATTTAGAGTGTCCAGTCCACCTACAGCATGTCTTTGGGATGTGGGAGGGAACCGGAGCACCAGGAGGAGACCCACACGACCACAGGGAGGACATGCAGACTCCGTACAGAAGGCACCCCAGCCAAGGATCAAACCAGAGAACCTCTTGCTGTGAGGCGGCTACGCTAACCGCTGCACCACCGCAGCTGCCCTGGACTGTTAAAATGCAAATATGCATTTGAAAAGGTGTTCTTTCTAAATATGTTAGATTCATACCTGTGGTCCTCAGAGTTCTTATATAATGTGATGTCAAGAAAGTCTGTGGTCTATTTGTCATATTGATGGGTAAATTCTAAGAAGTCAGCGGAGTCATTTTTAAGTAATCCATGAATGATTTTGACTCTTCCAAGTCACCCTTCCACAAAATAAAAATATCGTCCAGGTACCTCAAATAGACTTCCAACTTGGAAGAAAACAGTGAATTCAGAACCATGGAGGTTTCCCAAAACCATAGGACTATGTTAGCAAAAATGGGGGCTGAAGCTGCCCCCATAGCTGCACCTTTGTTTATAATATTCACCCTCATAGTAAATGTAATTGTTTGTCAGCACTAACTCTTGTAGTATCAGTCTAGTTTCTGTTGTACTAAAGTTGGTAACTCAAACCTTTGCTTGATGGAACCAGTCCAGCACTCCCTCATGAGGGATTACAGAAAATAAATCTTTAATGTCAGTAGTGACAAACAAAACCTCTTTCGAATGTGTAATTCGAGAAATTATCTCCAGAAAATGCCAGAAGTCTGTAAGTAAGTGTTGTTTGTACTCAGGAAATGATTTAGTTTGTAGTCATCAAATCTGGCCAGAGGTTCTGTTTTGGACCCTGAGAGTGCCACAATGGGTCTTAGGGGGTGGGTCAGTGACCAATTTATGGATCTTCGGAATACCGAAGATCCCTGGGATTCTTGGTTTGCTGTCGACTAAGACCTCCCAAAGGGTCAAAGTCAGGTTATAATTCACAAAGATATCTTCAGTAGTAAATCTATGGCATGGTATGCAATGTTGATTTCATTGTGAGACACTTCAATAAAAAATGTTCCATTCTGCAAATAGTCCAACATCTTGGAGGAATAAAGATGTTTGTCCATTATGACCACTCCCCCACCCTTACCTGGTTTCATAATTCATAAGTTCTTATCACTGGACAATACCTGCAATAGCTCTCTCCCCTCATTAGTGAGATTGTAAAACCTAGGTTTTCTATTCTTGTTGCACCATTCCGTCACACTTCCTTCGCACAGTTGTCCGAATAAGTGTATACTGTGTAAGAGTGGAGGAGTGACTGTGCTAGTTCTCGTTAGGCAAGGATTAAGTGTACTGTCATTCCTGGGTGCCAATATACAGTTTAAATTCAGCTGTCTGGTAAAGAATTAAAGTTCAGTAATGAGGTCTACAGTCAGGCTGCCTAAAAGGCACATATTTAAATCCTTTTTTGAAATAGTGTACCAAAGGTATTAGTAACAGTGAAGGTAGAAAAGTTGTATATCTTACAACCTCCGAAATTTAAAAATAAAATTGGTACCTTGGTCTCCATCTGTTGAAGGGTCCGAAGAAATTACTTCCTATACTGTCTGTTTCGATAACTGGTCCTCCGAAAATCCTGATTGTGTGACTTCCACTAGAATTGGAGACATTATTAGCCTCTCTTTCCCTTATTTCCTGCAGTCTCTTCAATGTTTGGGGACCCTTAACGTCCTCCACATGTGCTTCATATGTTTCACCTTAATTGTTGTTAGGAAGCCCACTACTGTTTTCTTTAAATTCGCTTCCTCTTTGTGGACTGGGGTAGACCTTTTTAGCTTTGTAATCATAAAGATCCATTATAATCTTTTTTTGCTTCCTCTTAAAAGAAGCTGCTTCATGCTCAGTAACTTTGTTTAAAACTGCATGGAAATCATCCAGTCTGTGTTCAAACAACAAATCTTCTTTACTTTCCAGGTCCAACTTCTGAATCTCCTCTTCTAAAAGATTAAATCACCATAAGTTGTTTCGAACAATAATGCTTAAATACTCTGTGCCTGTATGGGCAAAAAAATTCCACCATGAAAAACAGGACCATGTGTTATCCCATTGGGATATTTCCAGATTTGTAAACCCTTTGATGCCCGTTTGTTGGCAGTGCAAAATTTAAAAAATGAATTGTCCATCTGTAGAGATTTATACTTGGTCGGTAACTTCTCAAACTGATTCTGTTTCCAAAAATAAGTTCACAGTCATTAGTATGTGCGCATTGGTCATTTCAAACTTCTGGGCTGTTTCCACCTCAAACAGATATTTTGGTGTAAACTAGTCCTGAATGTTTAAACAACCTGTTGATGTGGAAGCAGCGTTCACTCCACCTAGGATGTTATTATTACATCCTGTGACAGTCTGACCATTAGCACAAACTGCAGTATAAGTTGCAGTGTTTGCCATACATTGACTGTTTCTACCATTGTCCGCAACATTAATCCTATTCCCAGTGCCACTGGAACTTGCAACCAAGAAGTCAACATGTTCTTTCAGCTGGTCCATACACTGCAAAAGTATTGTAAGGTCCACAGGTATATCACTGTGACCAAAAGTGTAGAATTGGCCTCTGAACCGGAAAACATCAGCTTGAGACATAATGGTACTGTAGCAACAAAAACAAACCGGATAAAATAAACCACAAAACAGCGTACTATGTAAACTTGAAAATAATAAAAGTGTGCACCAGAAGTCCCAGCCAAATGTTTATTCACCACAGCTTTTAGCACTTTCGTTCCAAAACACAGGAAGTTCATCAGAAACTGTAACTTCCTCCTTTTTAAAAACTCAGAGGCTCCATGCCTGGACCAGCAATATTTAAAGAAACACACACTTGTAAATACACACTTAAAAGTAGCTCTAGAAGTGTTCACTTAAAAAAATGTTGTTGCCTTTCGGCTTTTCCCGGTTAGGGGTCACCACAGCGGAACTCCGGTCCACTAATGAGTGGCAGTAGATTTTGACTAACACCAAGGTGCCAGCTCGACGTTCAACCTTCAATGAAGGCACGCCCATTTACGCATGTCTTTCAAACGCCCACCCAACTGCGGGGAGGACATGCACACTCAATACTTAACGTAAAATATGCTTGCATAAAATGTGTTGTATAAAATACATGTATGTTAATAAATGTTTCTTCAAATAATTAATCTATAAAGAATATATATCTAAAAGTTTAATAAGAATAAAATGAAATTTGATTGCAACACAAAAGGGGGTAGTGTATATTGCCTTCTGTTCATCTTGCCCAGCATTTTATGTTGGGAAGAATGTTGGACCTTTAAAGACAAGGATTTACCAGCATGTATATGCAGTTAGTAAGGCACATCAATTCAATGCCCTTTATAAACATTTATTAAAATGCAATGACTTTAAAAAGTCATCTTTCACTGTTTTGGAGAAAGTAGAGCACTTTGAAAGAGGTGGTGACTGGGAAACATTTGTTGGAGAGAGAGCTCCACTGGCAAATTTTACTGAATGCCACCACCCCACAGGCATCAATGATTTAATATCTGTTAAGCCTATTTTGAAACTTAAATCTAATTACCTGTCTTAATGTGGCAAGGCCAAGGACAATTGTAATTTTTCAATACTTTTGTATGTACATTTTATGACAGAATGATCTGGAGTAGGGACTTCATTTGTCAGCAACCTGTGGGTCTTGGATCCGATATCAGATCCGAGCCGGCAACTTGTAGCACAGCTATGGATCCGAGCTCCTAGCTCCTCCCCTCATCCATAATCCCCTGCCAACCTCCTATGACCTCAGATCTAGTTTGCCGTGCTTGAGTGTGTAGCTAGATTTTAGAGCTCCTAGCGTTTTCTTACCAGATAAGTGAATTTCTTCAATTTTTCTCAACCTTTGTAATTGTAAATTGTGTGAGTGGTTAGGTTTCCTATCTAGTTTAATTTTTTTTTGGTTTTCACCCTCCCCTCGCTGGTCATTAGAGTGTGTCTGTGTGTGTTTGTGTTTGGGGCCTGGTGTGCTTGTGTAGTGTACTTTAGTTTTGGGTATGGCAGAGGCCCCAAAACCTATTTTTTCTAAATGCACCGAGTGTGGCCATAAGCTATCTCCAGCTGATGGCCACACTCGGTGTGTTCGGTGCCTTGGGGTTGAACACCTCTCTTCAAGATGTACCATTTGTGCAGCGTTCAACCCCAGGGCACTGAAAGAGAGCGGAGGTCGAAGCTTGTCCTGGCAGGTCTTTTGCCTCCAGATTCGGCTTCGGCCTCCGCTCCTCCCGTGGCACCTCCTCAGCCTGTGGTTGTAGCCACTCCTGCCCCCTTCCCCCGGCTGGAATTCAAACTCCCACTAAAGTGCCGGAGGACAGGGAGGCCAGGAGGGAGAAACGGAGGGAGAAGCACCACAAGCGGCGGGCCGAGGCCTCCGCTTCGGCCCCCCCCTGTTAAGCGGGCTTCTCCCTCCACGGCTTCCAGGTCTCCTCCTCGGCTCCATTCTCCTTGCTTCTCCCCGGGACCCGAGGAGGAGGAGACCTGATCTCCGTCGAGGTCATCGAGGCGGCACTCCAGGCCTGCCTCGGTGGCCTCTTCGAGATCTTCATACAGCCTGTCAGATGCAGACTTGGACCGGATGATGCGAAGGTTCATCCAGGCCCAGCTGCAGATGGGAGTGCTCTTGCCTCCCCCCCCACCTTCGTGGGGGGAGCTCGACCCCTTTCTTTGCTCCGATTGCTCCTTCTCCGACCCGCTACCTGGGCTTGGAGCGTTCAGAGCCGGGCAGCGTCGGAGCGGGGGTGGGTCGGTGCCGACCGTACTGGGTACTTTGGATCCGACCCTGCCCTCGAGTTTGTCTGTTCCATTGTCGGATCCGACCTCTCGGAGCTGTGGGCTGAGCTTCGGATCCGAGGGTTTGTGTGCCTTCGGCTCTGTCCAGGTCAGAGCACACTGGTCACTCAGATCCGACGGTCTCTGCACCGGTTCCGATCCCTTCATTGGATCCGAGTGGGAGTCGGCTTTCGGAGCCCAGGGAGAGTGGCTCCCCCTCGGCCTTCGATGCAGTGGAGAGGGCTCTGTTGAGAGCATCCAGACCCCCGGCCCTTGCCACGGCTCCACTCTGCACTCCCTCTCTGCTGGGTCAGGCTTCCATCACCCGGCCACAGGGTCAGCCTGCTTCGATGTCCCAGGTTGTTCCATTGGAACAAGATATTGCTGGCGAGACTTCTTCGGACAGCCCCCCCCCCCCGAGGAAGTGCCTCGCAAGCACAAGTGTAAGAGGAGGCACGTGGACTCCCCCGAGTCCTTAACAGAGAACACTGACTTGGATGAAGGGGAAGGCTCCCCAAGGTCACCCCCGGAGGATGTCTCCTTTGGAGACATCATGGAAATGCTTAGGATCAGAGGTGGGTGATCTGCCCCCAAGGCTTCCTCTGGCGGGTCCGTGTTCCTGGAGGCATTCGAAGCAGGCCTGTCTACCTCGTGGGTGTCCCCTCCGGCCGACCCCCTGGTGGACCTTAGTACCACCAGGGCGTGGAAGGAGCCGGACACTGTGGAGCCAGTCCCTAAATGCCCGGACAGGATACTGAGCCTCCCCGCAGACCGGTCCCACTGGAGCAAGGGTCCCCCCGTAGATGCCACGTTGACGGCGGCAGCCACGAAGAGGGAACTAGCTCAGGAGAGCCCCTCGGTCCATCCACCGAGCAAGGAGTCCCGCTCGATGGATCGCCTTGGGAAGCGGGTTTTTAGTTAAGCGACCTTCTCAGTAAGGTCTCTGAACTATATGGCACGTCATCAGGATATAGTGGGATCTTATCAAAGAATATGCTGCCCCCCCCCCCCCGAGTCCATGTCGGCGGAGGACAAGCAGTTGTACTCCACTTGAATGGCCACTCTAAGGTCTATCTCCAATACGTCTATGCGGCTTTTGTCCCACGCTACTGAGGGAGCCGCTAGAGGTAGCGGAGCGGGCCTAGTCATGAGACGTCAGGCCTGGCTCCGGCATTGTGACTTTGCGGAGCCCTTTAAGGCGTCCTTTGCGAACGCCCCTTTTGATGGTTCTGCCTTGTTTGGCAAGACCATTCGCGAAACACTGGTCCAGAGCGAGAAGGACGGGAAGACGTTGTCTGCCGTCGGAGTCCGCTTCTCTGCTCCCCAGAGGTCCTTCTCGAAGAACCAAAAGGGACAGAAGAAGATATGGTTCCGGAAATCACAACATTCCCAACCTGCTCTGGACAACCAGCCCTTCCGTGGCAGAGGAGGACAGGGAGGACGCCGCCCTAGGGGCAGAGGGGCTCCAAAGAACTTTGGGTCCAGAGAATCCTTCTCTGACTGGCCCACGCAGCAGCCCTGAAGGGTTGCCCGACTGCTCTGCTCTGGAGGCGGTCGGGGGGCGTTTCTCGAGGCTTCTGGCGGCATGGAGTCCATCACATCAGACCACTGGGTGCTTCGTATCATATCCAGAGGCTACAAAATTCCAATGTATCATGTCGCCAAACTCAAGAGCCTCCCCGATGTTCCACCCGATCAGAGGGAGGCTGCAGCCGCAGAAATCCAGCAGCTGTTAGAAAAAAGAGCCATCCAACCCGTCCCCCAAGACCAGCTCTGATTAGGGTTCTACTCCAGGTTCTTTCTGGTGCCTGAAAAGACGGGGGACTTGAGACCAATTCTAGATCTTTCCCTCTTGAACCTGTCGGTAACCAAGGAAAAATTCCGAATGGTCACTCTTCAATCCATTCTCCCCCTTTTACGGGAGAGCGATTGGATGTGCTCTATAGACCTCAAGGATGCGTACTACCACATTCTAATGGACAGACGATCCAGGAGGTTTCTCCGCCTCCGGCTGGGAGCCAGTCATTATCAGTTCAGGGTCCTTTCCTTTGGCCTCACCACAGCCCCCAGGGTGTTCACCAAAGTTTTAGCAGTGATAGTGGCCCACCTGAGACTCCAGGGAATGCAGGTTTTTCCGTACCTGGACGACTGGCTTCTAACCGCCCCAACAAGGCATCTACTCTTCTCAGCCAGAGATTACTTTCTCCGCCTAGCCCCCCACAGTTAGGCATCACAGTCAATGCGGACAAATCTTCCCTTGCTCCGACACAAGTAATAGAGTTTATAGGGGCCAGATTACATACCAGGGATCTACGAGTCTTCCTGACTTCGGAACGACTACAGAATCTGAGATTGCATGTGCAGGCCATCCTACAATTGGAAGCTCCACCGGCGGAATTGGTCCTGAGGGCGCTGGGCTCCATGGCGGCTGCAATAATGCTTCTTCCATGTGCTCGCCTAAATATGAGGGTACTGCAGTGGACCCTTCAAGTGCAATGGTCCTTCCAATCTCTTCCTCTCTGCAACCCTATCAGCAAGGTTTGCAGGAGGGCCCTGTTATGGTGGCTCCAATCCCCAGACCTCCATATAGGCCGGCCCTTCTGCACTCCTCCCCCCTCTCGCCACGGTGACCACGGACGCCTCTCGCCTCGGGTGGGGGGGGCATTACACGGGCAGGACAGTCCAAGGCACGTGGAACGACACAGAGACCTCCTTGCATATCAGCTTTCTGGAGATGAGAGCGGTGCTGTTGGCGTTGCAGGCACTTCAGAATCTCCTCCTCGTAGGAACGATAGCAATTCAGTCAGACAACATGTCTGTTTGGTACATCAACAAACAGGGGAGAACCAGATCCTACCCCTTATGCCGAGAAGCCATGAGAGTGTGGGAATGGGCGATTTCCACCAACCGCTTTCTGATCGCAACGCACATTCCGGGCCGGGCCAACATTCTGGCGGACAAACTAAGCCGCACCATTCTTTCCCCTTATGAGTGGTCTCTCAACCCACTAGTAGCGAAGCAGATATTTGCAAAATGGGGGCAACCCTGCTGCGATCTCTTTGCCTCTCCCTCAAATACGAAATGCGACAGCTTCTTCGCTTTGATTCCCTCACCAGGGGAAGCCCCGAGAGACGCTCTGGTGCATGTTTGGGCGCCCGGTCTACTCTATGCCTACCCTCCTTTACCCCTGATGCTAAAGCTCTTACAGAAAGCCTCGCAGTTGGGGAGCAGAATGATCCTCATTGCCCCATTCTGGCCTCGGCAAACTTGGTTCCCTTACCTGTGGTCTCATCTAGTGAATCCTCCTTTGATTCTGGATCCCACTCCGGATCTAATCTCCCATCCATCGGAATTACAGACCCCGAATCTGGTCAACCTGAAGCTGACAGCTTGGTTGCTCCAGTTCCACTCTTAGTCAGGACTCCCGGCATCTCTTCACCAGTCAAAGCCATCCTGGTGGCAGCACATAAGCCTTCCACCAGGAAAATATACCGTAGTAAATGGAGACGCTTTTCCGTCTGGGCGGAACATCATAATCTGAATCCCTTCACTGCCCCTCTACTGTCCGTACTGGATTTTCTAACCAGACTCTTTCAGCAAGGAGCTAGTTGTTCGACAGTCAAGGTACAGTTAGCAGCCATCTCCCATTACCATGTGGGACATGAGACAGGTCCTTTGATGTCAGCTAAATTGTGCAAAACATTTCTCAAGGGCATCTTTCTACTCAGGCCCCCTATCAAAGAAACCATACCCCCTTGGGATCTTTCTCTAGTCCTTCAAGCCGTGACCGCTTCTCCCTTTGAACCAGCCGCATCGGTCGATCTCAAATATTTGTCCTGGAAAACAGCATTCCTGGTAGCCATCACTTCAGCCAAGAGAGTTTCTGAACTCCATGCCCTTTCCGTAAAGCCCTCCTTACTTGGTCTTCCATCCGGACAGAGTGTACTTCAGGACCAATCCCTCCTTTCTTCCCAAGGTGGCACCAGAAATCAATATCAATCAGTCCATCAACTTACCGTTTTTTTTCCCTAAGTATCAAAATAAAGGAGAGTACAAGCTGCATTCACTAGATGTACACAGGCAGCTGCGTTTCTATATTCATAGGACAGCTGGTCACAGACAATCTGATCAGCTATTTGTCTCCTTTGCTAAATTCAGTTTAGGTAAAGCCGTTTCAAAGGTCACCTTGTCACGTTGGATTTCTCAATGTATTCTTCTGGCTTACCAAGCTTCCAGGAGGCCCGCACCTGAGGGAGTCCATGCACATTCCACTCGCTCCATCTCTACATCTGAAGTAGTTACTTCATTTGTTCTGCAACCTGTGGTCTCGGATCCGACCTCGATTCCGACCGGCAGCTTTCCAAGCTTCAAGATCCGAGCTCCTAGCTCCTCCCCTCTACCCACAATCCCCTGTCACCACCACACTACCTCAGATCGTTTTTGCCGCGGCTTGAATGACAAGCATCTTGTGAAGAGCTCCTGAGCTTAGACAGGGAAGTGAATAATTTCTTTCAAAATTTTTCTAAAAACTTAAAAAAACTTAAAAAGGAGAGTATTGTGAGTGTTTATCTGCCCTTTTTTGTTTTCGGGATTGCGTTTTCTTTTTTCAAACCCTTCCCCTAGGTGTTTGGGTGTGTGAGTGTGTGTGTCAGCAAAATGGCCGAAGGCCATAAAGCTATTTTTTCAAAGTGCACTGAGTGTGGCCATAAGCTTTCCCCAGCTGATGGCCACACTCAGTGCGTTATATGCCTGGGGGTTGTTCATTTGTTTTCAGACTGCCAGGTTTGCGCAGCCTTCAACCCCCGGGCTGTGAGGGACAGAAGGAACAGGCTTATTCTGGCGGGATTGCTTCCCCCGGAGGAGGCCTCTTCCTCCTCTCTCTCCAAGGTGCAGGCTACCCAGGTAACTTAGACACCCCTGATTCCCCTCGACTCAGGCTGGGACTCAACCTCCCACTACTGCCTTGAGTACGAAGGAAGTTCAGTCTTCTCCTTCTAGGGAGCACAGGACCAAAGACAAGGAGAAGCACAGACACAAGAGGCGAGCCGAGCCTCATCCCTCGGCTCCGTCTTCAAAAACTGTTAAATCACCTCCGAGGGTGTCCGGACCTTCTCCCTCTCGGCTCTGATCTCCTTCCTACTCACTGGAGCCGGTGGAAGAGCTCTTATCACCCTCGAGGTCGTCGAGGTGGCCCTCCAGACCCGCCTCTACGACCTCCTCTAGATCTACTAGGTCTCTCTCCGACGCCGACATGGATAGGATAATGCGTCGTTTCTTGCAGACCCAAATGCAGATGGGGGTGCTCCTGCCCCCCCCTCCACAGGGGGGGGAGTGCAGCTTCAATATTTGCCTCGATTTCTCCTTCTTCAACCCGGATCCGGGTTTTGGAGTCTTCGGATCCAGGCCCTTTCGGAGCCGGGGTTTTGTCGGTGCCGGTGGCCTAAGCCTTCTCGACGCCGACCATACCCTTGAGTATCTCGGATCCGAGCTCTTGGGGCCGTGGGCTGGGCGTCGGATCCGTGGGAGCGGGTGCTTCTTCGGCACCGCCTATGTCGGAGAACACCTCCCTTTCAGATCCGATGGCTTCGGCTCCGACCCCGATCCCTATCTTGGAGCCAAGGAGACTACTTTCGGGGCCGGAAGAGAGTAGTTCTCCCTCGGCGTTCAAGGTAGTGGAGAGGGTACTGTCGAGGTCTTCCAGGTCCCCGACTCGGGTTTTGGATCCCTCCGCCCCCCCACTGCATACGGGCCTAACTTTCATCATCCTTCCATCGGGACAGCCTGCTCAGAGCCTCCAGTTGGTTCCCTCGGAGGAACAAGAGGCCGTTGACGAGCCCTCTTCTGATAGTCCCACAGAGGAGTTGCCTCGTAAATGGACGTGTAAAAGGAGGCACATGGACTCCCCCGAGTCCGTCACCACAGATACGGACTTAGAGGAAAGGGAAGGTTCCCCAAGGTCACCCCCCGAGGATGTCTCCTTTGGAGACATCATGGAAATGTTGCGTATTGGGGGGGGGGGGTCTGCCCAAAAACCTTCCTCGGATGAGTCTGTATTTCTGGAGGCGTTTGAGGCGGGCCCATCTACCTCCTGGGTGTCCCCACCGGCAGATGCCCTGGTAGATCTCCTGACTACCAGGGCTTGGCAGGAACCCGACACCGTGGAGCCTATCCCACGTCGACCGGATAAAATCCTTAGCCCCCCCTTCAGACAGGCAGGTTTGGGCCAAAGGGTCTCCAGTTGATGCCATGTTGGTGGCTGCTGCCACTAAGAGAACTCTCCCAGGAGAGCTCCACGGTACACCCGCTGGACAAGGAGTCCCGGGCGCTGGACCGTATAGGGAAGCGGACCTTTGCTTCAGCAACCTTCTCCGTGAGGGTGCTGAATTATATGGCGCATATCATCAGGCTGCAACGGGATTTGATCAAGGAATACAGTGCAGCCCCTCCTGAGTCCATGTCGGTCGAGGACAAAACCGTGTTCTCAACACGCATGGCCACTCAAGTCCATTTCAAATACGTCCATGCGGCAACTGTCTTATGCTACGGAGGGAGCTACAAGGGCCAGCGGAGCAGGTGTTGTCTTGAGATGTCACACCTGGCTCCGTCTTTGTAATTTCGCGGAACCTTTCAAGGCATCCTTCACGAACGCACCCTTTGACAGTTCTTCGCTTTTTGGCAAGACCTTACGCGATACACTAGTCCAAAGCGAGAAGGATGGGAAGATGCTGTCTGCCGTCGGAGTCCGCTTCTCGAGCCCCCAACGTTCCTTCTCAAGGAATCAGAGGGGGCAAAAGAAGCTGTGGTTCCGCAAGTCTCAGCAATCCTATCCAGCTTCGGATTCCGCGGCCTCCTGAGGCAGAGGAGGCAGGGTGGATGCCGGCCCAGAGGCAGAGGGGGACCGCGTAACTTCGGGTCTAGGGAGCCCTTTTCCGAGAGACCCGCGCAACAGCCCTGAGGGCTTACCCAACTGTCCTGCTCTGGAGACAGTCGGGGGGCGTTTAACGAAGCACCTGTCAATGTGGGAGTCCATCACGAACGATCGATGGGTGCTCCGAATTATATCCAGAGGCTACAAAATTCCCTTCCTATTTCGTCCTCCCTCGGGTGGTCGCCTCCCAGATGTCCCACCCAATCAGAGAGGCGGCGACCGTAGAGATTTCAAATTTGTTAGAAAAAAGAGCCATCCAACGGGTCCCCCCAGACCAATCCAGATTGGGCTACTACTCAAGGTTCTTTTTAGTGCCAAAAAAGACGGGGGACCTCAAACCCATTCTAGACTTGTCCGCCCTGAACATGTTTGTTCCCAAAGAAAAATTCCGGATGGTCACTCTACAATCTGTTCTCCCCTTAATGCAGGAGAACGACTGGATGTGCTCTATAGACCTCAAGGACGCGTACTACCACATTCTAATGGACAGACGGTCCAGGAGGTTCCTCCGCTTCCGGCTAGGGGCCAATCATTACCAGTTCAGGGTTCTTCCGTTTGGACTCACCTCAGCCCCCAGGGTGTTCACCAAAGTCATGGCAGTGGTTGCGGCCCACCTGAGGCTTCAGGGCATAAGGGTCTTTCCATACCTAGACGACTGGCTCCTCACAGCAACCAACAGGCATCAACTTTGTATCGCGAGAGACTATGTGCTGTCTCTTGCCGACAGCTTGGGCATCTCAGTCAACATACCGAAGTCCTTTCTTCATCCTGTGCAAGCATTAGATTTCATAGGAGCCAGGCTAGATTCCCGATCTTCTCAGGCCTTCTTGACCTCGGACAGGCTATCCAGCTTCTCACTCCAAGTTTTGGCTCTTCTTCGCACCAACGCCCCATCGGTGGAGTTAGTCCTGAGGGCACTAGGCTCGATGGCAGCGGCTATCGGCCTCTGTCTCCATGCTTGCCTAAGGATGCGTATATTACAGTGTACACTCCAAGTTCAATGGTCACTGTTACTCCACCCATTGAACACTCCTATCCCCCTGAGCAGAGTTTGCACGGAATCCCTCCTGTGGTGGCTTCACTCCCCAGAACTCAGGCAAGGGAGACCCTTTGTGATATCCCCCCCCCAGGTCACGTTAACCACGGATGCTTCTCGCCTAAGGTGGGGGGGGGCATTGTTTGGGCAGAAACGTTCAAGGTACGTGGACCTCGTCGGAGACCGCTTTGCACATAAATGTTCTGGAGATGAGGGCGGTGCTTCTAGCATTGCAGGCTCTCCAAGACCTTCTACCTCTAGGAACGATTGCAATACAGACAGACAATATGTCAGTGGTCTGGTATATAAACAAACAAGGGGGAACCAGATCTTATCCTCTTTGTCGAGAAGCCATGAGAGTTTGGGAATGGGCGATATCCACCAACTGCTTTCTGATAACAACGCACATTCTGGGACAATCCAACATTCTGGCGGACAAATTGAGTCGAGTAATTCTCAGTCCTTACGAGTGGTCTCTCAATCCGAAAATTGCGAAGAAATTTTCCACAAATGGGGTTGGCCTCGCTGCGATCTCTTTGCTACTCCCCAAAACACAAAATGCAGCGAGTTCTTCGCAATTCTTCCCCCAGAAGGGGAGAGCCCCAGAGACGCTCTGATTCATGCTTGGCCTCCTGGTCTACTCTATGCTTACCCCCCGCTTCCGCTCATGGCGAAGTTCATTCAGAAAGCCGCACGGTTGGGGAGCAAAATTATCCTCATAGCCCCATTCTGGCCTCGTCAAATCTGGTTTCCATACCTGCGGTCTCAGTCTCTTCCCCCCCCCCTTTAATCCTGGATCCCATTCCAGATCTGATATCGCACCCAACGGGGTGCCCAACACCGAACCTGGTCAACCTCAAGCTCGCTGCTTGGTTGATCCAGTTCCACTAATGGCAAGGACTCCCGGTATCTCGTCACCAGTGAAAACTATTCTGGTAGCGGCTCATAAACCGTCCACCAGGAAAATCTATAATAGTAAGTGGAAACGATTTTCTATCTGGGCTAACAGCCAAGGTCTCAACCCTTTTACTGTTCCGATTCCTACAGTATTGGATTTTTTGTCCATGATTTTTGAACAAGGGGCCAGTGCATCAACGGTCAAAGTACAGTTGGCAGCAATATCCCATTTTCATGTGGGAGACTGATTAGGATCTCTAGCATCTACAAAATTGTGTAAGACATTCTTGCGTGGCGTTTTCCTTCTCAAGCCACCAGTGAAATCCGTGACTCCCCCTTGGGACTTAACCTTTGTTCTGCAAGCCTTAATGAAACCTCCGTTTGAACCTGCAGCTTCTGTACCCCTTAAATTTCTATCCTGGAAAACAGCATTCTTGGTAGCCATAACTTCTGCTAAAAGGGTTTCAGAGCTCCAAGCTTTGTGCATGAAACCTCCCTATCTTATTTTCCACAATGACAGAGTGTCTCTCAAGACTAACCCGTCTTTCTTACCAAAAGTGGCATCTGTGGCAAATATCAATCAGACTATCAATCTGCCAGTGTTTTTCAAAAATTTTCAAAATAAGGGAGAATACATGTTGCATACACTAGACGTACATAGACAGTTACGTTTTTATCTGCACAGGACCAAAGATGTTCGTAAGGCTGATCAACTCTTTGTGTCATTTGCTCCTTCATACATGGGAAAACCTATATCCAAAGTGGCACTGGCTAATTGGATTTGTCAATGTATTTCTCAGGCTTATAAGGCATCAGGCAAAACAACCCCATTCAAAATCCATGCACATTCCACAAGGTCCATCGCAACTTCTGCAGCCTTCTGGTCCAGGATGCCGTTGGACGACATATGTTCAGCAGCCACTTGGTCTTCTGCTCATACGTTTATTTCTCATTATAAGCTGGACATGATATCTAGAAGCAGGGTGTCCTTTGGCTCGCGGTGCTTGAATATCCTCCCATAGACCACCCAGGTTTCTTTGTTTAGGTAGCTGGGGACTCTGTCCCACAGGTTGCAGAACAAATGAAGTAACTACTTCAGATTTAGAAGTTATGTAGTCACCATAACGTTCCATCTGAGTAGGTACTTCATTTGTCTGCAACCATCCCCCCCCTGCCATCCCCCTAACCTGTATCGGGTTTCTAGGATCTTTATGATTCCTGAGAA
The DNA here is from genome assembly GCF_019279795.1 of Protopterus annectens. Lineage (NCBI taxonomy): Eukaryota > Metazoa > Chordata > Ceratodontiformes > Protopteridae > Protopterus > Protopterus annectens. Next base: position 681,699,839 of record NC_056734.1, on the reverse strand, counting down.
TATCTGAACCTGTTTATTACAGGTTTTTTCAGGTGATACAGCAAAACCGATCTGAGGTAGTGTGGTGGTGACGGGATTGTGGGTAGAGGGGAGGAGCTAGGAGCTCGGATCTTGAAGCTTGGAAAGCTGCCGGTCGGATCCGAGGTCGGATCCAAGGCCCACAGGTTGCAGGCAAATGAAGTACCTACTCAGATGGAACGTTATGGTGAGTACATAACTTCTAATTCTGCTGCCTTTAAATCTAGAGTGCCATTGGATGATATTTGTTCAGCAGCTACTTGGGCCTCATCTCATACTTTTATCAACCACTACAAACTGGACATAATTTCTAGAGGGAGAGCATCCTTTGGCTCCGCAGTGCTCGGGACATCCTTCCATGATGGCCACCCAAGATTCCGGTAGCTGGGGACTCTGTCCCACAGGTTGCTGACAAATGAAGTCCCTACTCCAGATTAAGAAGTTATGTACTCACCATAACGTTCCATCTGAGTAGGTGGCTTCATTTGTCTGCAACCATCCCCCCCTCCTTCCCCCTAGCCTTCAGAACTTGGTCCTGTTATATTGTTCTCTCTATTATGCCTGTTGGAACACCTTTTTAGGTATCCATAGAGGGGCAAACTTGATCTGAGGTCATAGGAGGTTGGCAGGGGATTATGGGTGAGGGGAGGAGCTAGGAGCTCGGATCCATAGCTATGCTACAAGTTGCCGGCTTGGATCCGATATCGGATCCAAGACCCACAGGTTGCAGACAAATGAAGCCACCTACTCAGATGGAACGTTATGGTGAGTACATAACTTCTTATTTTATGATATCCACCAACTTTTTTTATTTTATTCTTATGTAAGCTTTTAGATAATTATTTTATAGATTAATTATTTGAAGGAACATTTATTGACATATATTTATTTTATGCAACACATTTTATGTGAGTATTTTAAGTTAGTACTTCTAGAGCTATTTTTAAGTGTGTGTATTTCTTTAAATGTTGATAGTCCAGGCATGGACCCTCTTTCTGAGTTTTTAAAAAGGAAGGAAGTTACTCTGTTACAGTTTCTGATGGAGTTCCTGTGTTTTGGAATGAAAACGCTAAAACTGTTGTGAATAAACGTTTGGCTGGGACTTTTGGTGCGGCATTTTTATTACCTTGGCCATACTATTAAAACTCCTTCTCTGACTCGTCCTTCAGTTTCTGAGTCGCAGGATTCAGAACTGCTGTGTATGTCGGACTCTGTGCAGCGGAAGCCTCCTTCCTTGAAGACTGAGAATTTCCTTGCCTAGCTCTCTTCTAGGGTTCTCTGAGCAGAATGGGTCTCTGAGCTGTGGTGTCAATGCTGGGTTCAGGGGACCGAGGTCTGCTACATACCTTTCAGAGCCGTCCCTTCCCCTAGGTGCCTTGGCACTCAACAGTTCAGGTCCAGTTCCTTCTAGAAGTCATGGATCCGTAGTGAGTCCTGCCTTTTTTCCATCTGTGGTTTTGGCTCCAGCAGAAGCAGAAAGGGCTTCTCTGGGTCCATTGGCCTTTAAGGTAGTGGGAAGAGTTTGGAGGTCTGAAACCACATGATGATGTTCATCGTGCATACAGCTGCAGTCATAACAGAGGGGTTTTCCTGCCGTCAGGCGGGTCCTCGGTCGGCCGAATTCCAAAGTCTAGGTCCGGCGTCGGATGTCATCGCTTCTTCCCTGACGTCAGTGCGACAGGGGTATAAAAGAACCAGCCGACGCCATTTTCTTCAGTCTTTCTTGCCGCACGGTGCCCGAAGCAGAAGCAGTTCGCAAGTGCCAGTTGGCCAGCTCCTGAGATTACGAATATTTTTCAACCGAAGTCTTCTTGAAAGCTAAGTACCCCATTGGGGAAACTTTTCTTGCCTCAGACCGATGTCAGACAAAGTTAATAATTGCATTTCATGTGGGAAGCAAATACCGCATAAGGATTTCCATTCCCTCTGCATTCCTTGCTTAGGCCCAGACCACGATGTCTCGGCCTGTCGTTTTTGTGCTACATTCAACAGACAGACTATTAAACGTTGGGCGGAGTTCGCCCAACACTATTTTGGCAAAAAGTTTAATTACATTATGTCGTCTGATAATCCGACTCCAGTTTTGAGTAAAAGACGCAAAGATAAGGACAGACATACGAGGTCCGCGACTTCTACCGACACCACGCTAAAGCCGACTACTGGTGCTCCGGTTCTCAGCGAGGCGCCTACGCAGCCCCTGACTACCGATGACACTTCATTAGCGGTGTCTTCTGTGCCCAAGGTCGCAGGCTCTTCGGCCCACACCCCGACTACAGATACCGAAGCCACTTTTGGCGGGGAAACTCAGAGTTTAGACAGGCCTGCCACCTCTCAAGGTATCTTCAGGCCTTCTTCTTTTTCCATTAAGGCTTTCACTAAATCTAAAGCAGCCATGCATTCTAAAAGACAAGCTCCACAGGGCCCCTCTCAAGGCCCCATGCCTAAAAAGCAGATGCTCAAAATGGCTGAGGATTTGATTACTCTTATCATGGGTTCCCAACCCCCCTCGGACAAAAGGCCCAGAGTGGAGGAAGAATACCCTTCCTCGGACCAGGCCTCCATTACTTCAGAACATTCTGAAGACCAGGAACATTCATACTCCCCTTTTGAAGATTCTGATGCAGAGGAGTCCATTCCCTCTGTCTCCCCCCCTGAGGACTACTCTTTTGGGGAAACCTTGCATACCTTGAGGGAACACTTCCACTGGGAAGGCCAAGATTACTCAGACTCCAAGAAAAGGCTCAGGGATTTCCTCTTGCTCCCTCAGCACACAGGTCTCTGGCTATCCCTCCTGTCTTACACATGCTAGATGATGTGTATTCAGAGGCCAGCCTCAACCCAGACTTTTTACCTCCAGCTCCAGTCAAGCCTGACAGGTATTACCGGGTTCCTGATTCACACCAATTCCTATACAAAAGCCATGCGGCTGACCCAGAAACCATTTCACAGGGTCCCAAGGGAATTAAGGCCTCCACTGCCAAAAATCCATTACCTTCAGAGAGAGATTCCAGAGCTTTAGAAAGGTGGGGGAAAAAGGTATACACCTCGGCCACCTTAACCATGAGGGCATTAAACTGCCAGTTCCATATGTTAAAGTATCAACAGTTTTTGTTATCTCAGTTGAAAGGTAAAATGTCACAACCTGAACAACCAGACTTGGAGTTGCAGGATTTGTTACATAGTGCAGAGCAAGTGGGTAAACATACCTTGCAATGTGGTTTTGATGCTTTAGAGGCCTCATGTAGAGCTGCTGTTACAGGATCAGTCATACGTAGACATGCTTGGCTCAGAGCAAACCTTATCAGATCATGTCAAGGCTAAACTACTAGATGCACCTCTTCAAAAAGATGTATTGTTTGGTGTTAAAGCTGAGGAGGTATTAAAGAAAATGGAGGAAAAGGCAAAATCAATGCAAACAGTGAAAGATTTCCTACAGGTACAACCTCCACGTTTCAGTAGAAACTGGCCTTCAAAAAATTGGTCCTTTCCAGCCATGGACAGACCTCAAAGAGGTAGATACAGGCGCCCGAGGGGTAGAGGGCAATCTCAAGGATCATTTAGAGGCAGACAATCGCAAGCACCTACACCAAGAGGTGGTGAGGATAGTTCACAGCCATTCAGAAAGCAGAACCAATGACTTTCCCCTTTGCATGCCAAGCAAGGCTCAATTGGCAGCACCTTTAGGTGGAAAACTGGTGTTATTTTCAAAAAATTGGCATATTGTCACAAAAGACAAATGGATCCTGGACATTATAGACAGAGACTACAGATTCCACTTTCACACCCTTCCAAGAATGAGAGGCATGCCAAACCTGCCACACAATCAAAGGGCAGAGGCACAAAAACAAATTTCAGATCTCATGGACATGAAAGCTATTCAAGAGGTACCTGCACAAGAACAGGGTCAAGGTTTTTATTCCAGACTATTCCTGGTACCAAGAAAGGGCAAAGATTGGAGACCTATTTTGGACCTATCCATCCTAAACACATATTTACTCGTACCAAAATTCAAGATGCTCACATTACAGCAGCTGCTTCCCATGCTGGGCAAGGAGTCTTGGCTGGTAACATTGGACCTCAAGGAGGCATACCTGCATGTCCCAATCAGACAAGATTGCAGAAGATACCTCAGATTTCTTGCAGGTTCAACCCATTATCAATTCTCTGCATTGCCCTTTGGCTTATGTACTGCGCCCAGAGTGTTCACGAAATGCCTGGCATCAGTAATTGCCTTCTGCAGACTTCAAGGGATACAGAAATACCCATATTTGGACGACTGCCTGATCCAAGCGGACAGCAAACACATACTTCTGAAACACCTGGCGTTTGTAATAATGTTGTTGAATTCTCTGGGATACACAGTCAACAAAAAGAAATCAAGACTAATACCCTCTCAAACAATAATTTTCCTGGGTGCCAGCTTGAATACAAACACCCAGATGGCCTACCTCACGCCAGAGAAACAAGGGCAACTAACTCTTACTTCAGAAAACTGGCAACCTTCACCAGGCTGACTGCAAGGAAAATCCTGCAGGCTCTGGGATTCATGGCATCTTGCATCCTACTAATCCCATGTGCAAAGCTGCATATGAGGAAACTTCAGTGGTACCTAAAAAACTTATGGTCTCAACACAGCTACAGTTTGGAAACAATTATACCACTGATTCCATGTCTTCAAAAGGGATTTCTGTGGTGGGCTCAAGCATGCCAAAGAAACATAGGTCTCCCATTCTGCAAGCCTCAAGCAAATAGTCATTACAACAGACGCCTCGGACTACGCCTGGGGGGCGCACATGACAGATCGGTGCATTCAGGGCAAATGGTCCCAAAAAGAAAAGCACCTACACATCAATCAAAAGGAAATGCTAGCAGTAATAAATGCTATTATGGCTTTCAAAGACTTACTGCATCCAGGCCAGCTATTGATAAGGACAGACAACACCACAGTGATGTGGTACATAAACAAACAGGGAGGAACTCATTCATACCCCCTATGCAGGCTAGCCATGTCTCTTTGGAACATGGCTCTGGAATTACAAATCCAACTTCAAGCCCAGTTCCTGCCAGGCAAGGAAAACACGCTGGCGGACAACCTAAGCAGAAATATGACAGATCCACACGAATGGAAGTTGCATCTGCAAGTTTTTACAAAGATAATTCAAGCATGGGGAAGGCCAGACATAGATCTCTTTGCCACCCACAGAAATTACCAATTGACAAAATTCTGCTCAAGGACCTTTCATCCACAGGCCTGGAAAGTGGACGCACTCTTTCAGTTGGACAACAATGACAGTTTATGCCTTTCCACCTCTTCCTCTGCTGCCCAAAGTTCTATTAAAAGCCAGAGCAGACAGACCAAAGATGATTCTCATTGCTCCAGACTGGCCAAGACAGCACTGGTACCCACTCCTGAGGAGCCTGACGCATTCCCCACCATGGATCCTTCCGATAATGCCTCTTCTACTGACTCAGCACAACTTCAAAACTCTTCACAGTCAGCTGAAAACACTCAATCTAGCCGCATGGAGGATTCCTTAAATTCACAACAGACCCTACTCTCCAAGGAGTTGCAGGATGTCATTTTGGAGGCCTTCTACTAGAAAAGCCTACTCCGCAAAATGGAAACGGTTTTGTGCCTGGAATCAAAAAAAGGGTCAGAATCCTGAAATACTGAATTTACCTCAAATATTACAGTACTTAGCTGAGATGCTAAACAGTGGACTTTCATTCTCCTCCATTAAAATCCATGCCTCAGCCATTTCTGCAGAATGCAACACTGATCCTCCTTTATTCTCTCACCCTCTCTTAAGACAGTTCCTCAGAGGGGCTAAGAATATAAAACCCCCAAGGAAGCAACCAGTACCTGCTTGGGACCTCAATTTCATTCTAGAAAAACTGACCCTGCCTCCTTTTGAGCCAGCTGCTTCAACAGAACTGCAATATTTGTCATGGAAAACAGCCTTCCTTCTGGCTATCACCTCAGCACGCAGGGTTTCGGAACTACAAGCCCTCATGGCTGTGCAGCCTTTCATCATTTTCCATCAGGACAGAATTTCCTTACGAACCAACCCTTCTTTTATGCCAAAGGTAGTATCCAGGGTAGCCTTGAATCAGGCTATCCACTTACCTACCTTTTATCCTAATCCACAAAACAAAGGGGAGAGACTACTACATTCCTTGGACATTCACAGACAGCTCCGTTATTATTTGGACAGAACAAAGCCTTTCAGAAAATCAGAGCAACTCTTTGTGTCCTATGCTGCAGGTGCTCAAGGGAAGCCTATTTCCAAACAGACAATCTCAAAATGGATAGCCCACTGCATTCGCTTTTGTTACTCTTTTCATGGTAAAACTGTACCTACAGGCATCAGATCTCACTCCACAAGGGCCACAGCTACCTCTGCAGCTTTCCTCAGGGGGGTTCCTACCAAAGATATTTTGGAAGCAGCCACTTGGAGTTTTGTACATACTTTTTCCAAGCACTATCACCTACCATTATACTCCAAATCTAGAGCGGGCTTTGCCACTGCAGTCTTGCAGGGCATCCTGGCTCCTCCTAGTTCCACTTAGTGCCTACCACCCCTTTTTTAGCTTTGGGATTCTACCCATCTGTTATGACTGCAGCTGTATGCACGACGAACATAGTACAGTTTGTACCTACCATAAATGTAGATGTTCGAGTGCTAATACAGCTGCAGTCCAGTTTTCCCTCCCTCCTTCCCCTCTTGGGACAGGCCTAATGGCTAACACCTCCTCATACAACATGATTGGGGTATTCTTTTATGGTGTATTTGCTTGCAACTACTGTTTTTTGATTTTATTGCATTGCATTAGTACATAGATTTATGTTTTGCTTTCCTTCTGGGGGCACCTGACATCTGGGGCAAGAAAAACTGAAGAAAATGGCGTCGGCTGGTTCTTTTATACCCCTGTCGCACTGACGTCAGGGAAGAAGCGACGACATCCAACGCCGGACCTAGACTTTGGAATTCGGCCGACCGAGGACCCGCCTGACGGCAGGGAAAACCCCTCTGTTATGACTGCAGCTGTATTAGCACTCGAACATCTACATTTATGGTAGGTACAAAACTGTACTTTCTTGGTGTTTCACTGTTGCAGTCATCACACTTGGGTTATCTGCCTGCAGGTAGCCCTCAGTCAGCCCGAATACCAGAGACTTAGTATTTCTGCGTCGGTTGCTGTCGCTCCAGGACTGACGTCAGGTCATCAGGAGTATAAAGACAGACAACCAACGCCATTACATCAGTCCTTCTTGCTGAGGAGCCCGAAGGAGAAGCAGTTTGCATGAGTGCCAATCGGCCACTACCTGAGTTTTCGTTTCCAAATTGAATTATCCTGAAGTCTTCTAAAGCCAAGTACCTGGTTAGGGACCCTTTTTTCTTGCTCTAACTGATGTCAGAAAAAGTTAATTGTCTTGCCTGTGGAAAGCAAATACCACACCGAGATTTCCATTCTTACTCCATCACCTGTTTAGGCCTAGACCACAACGTACCTCGCTGTCGGTTTTGTGCCCAAACTATTTATCGTCGGGTCATTTTTGTTGCTAAATACTTTCTTTCTCGATCTCCGTATTCCAAAATGGCTTCGGTTAGCCATCCGACTACCGATCTTCCGAAAAAATGTAAGGATAAAGACAGAGACAGACCGCACAGGTCCAAAGCTGCAGACGCTTCCGTTAAGCTAGTCGCCAATCCGCCGGTACTCCGTGAGGCGCTTTCACAGCCCCTGATGCTCACTTCAGTGGATTCGCATCCCTCTACAGAGACCCGTTCGGAGTGTGGTATGCCGTGAGATTCTTCTTCAACTACGGCACCTGCAGATGTCTTTACCTTGGATGGGTCCGGAGCCGCTGAGCAGGCACCAGCTTCTGAGGAAGTTCTTCGCAGTACCTTTGCTTGACACAAACAAACTACTTCTTTCACGTCTACAGTTCTGTCTAAAACTACCGAATTTCTTGGGCCAAGAGTATGCGCTATGCCTAAGAAAACGATGACCAAAGCGCATGCACCTGCTCCCTTTCCCCAACATCAAATGCTTTAAAATGGCAGAAGACCTTATTATGCTGATTAGGGTAAGTCAGCCTTCCCCTGCTAAGAGAAAAAGACCTGTCCCCAGCAGCTTCAACAGACCAAGAGTCCGATGACTCTGAAGTATCTGATTATGAAGATGTGCCCTTGTCTGCTTATGAGGATTCAGATGGAGAGGAATCCATTTCCTCGGCTTCTCCTCCAGAGGATTTTTCTTTTGGTGAAACTTGACATACTTTAAGAGAGCATTTCCACTGGGAATGCCAAGACTATCCTCAGTCCAAAAAGAGACTTAGAGAATTTCTAGATTTGCCACAACATAGGCCTTTAGCAATACCCCCAGTCCTGGATGTTGTGGATGATGTCTTCATGGAATCCAGTTTAACTCCTGATACTTTACCCCCTGCTCCTAAGAAACCGGACCGGTATTTAAGTACCTGACTCTCTCAAATTCCTTGTCAAAAACCCAACTGCTGATCCAGAGGTCAACTCCCAGGGGCCTAAAAGTATCAAAGCAACCACAGCTAAGAATCCCACCCCTTCGGACAGGGATTGTAGAGCTATGGACAGATGGGGTAAGAAAGTATATACCTCTGCAACTCTCGCCATTAGGGCCTTGAATTGTCAGTTTTACATGCAGAAATACCAACAACATATGAAACTTATTAAACAAAAAATAGCTACCTTTGCAGACTGTGCAGAAAATAAAGAATTGCATGAGCTTATGCATTCCGCAAGCCAAGTCAGCAAGCATACATTGCAGTGTGGCTTTGATGCCCTAGAAGCATCTTGCAGGGCAGCAGTCACTGGTTCTGTACTGAGAAGGCATGCTTGACTTAAGAAGCAGACCTTGCCAGACCATGTCAAATCAAAGTTATTAGACACTCCTTTGAACAAAGACGAGCTGTTTGGCACCAAAGCAGTAGAGGTTCTTAAAAAGATGGAAGAAAAAGCTAAATCTATGCATACAGTCAAAGAATTCCTGCAAGTACAGCCTCCTAGGTTCAGTAGGCATTGCCCCTCGAAGCATTGGTCCTTTCCAGCCCCCTCAAGGCAGTCTCAAACTAGACCCAGGGGAAACAGACCCCCTAGATTACAGTCTCAGGATATGCAGAGATCTAAGCAATGGAGTGCCTCCACCCCTAAAGCAGGGAGTGCTAAACCACCCCCTTATGGAAAGAATTCCCAATGACTTTTCTACTCCACTTCTCACCTCTGCCCAACTGCTTGTGCCTCTAGGAGAAAAACCTGCCCTTCATGCAAAAAACTGGATATCCATCACCAAAGACTGATGGGTCCTCAACATTGCATCCCAGGGGTACAAATTTTACTTCCACTCACTGCCAACCCCAAAAGGGTTCCCAGACCTTCCTCCAAACCAGTGGGTAGAGGCACAAAACCAAATTCAATCCCTGCTCTCTATAAGGGCAATTCAGCTTGTTCTGCAGAACAGATAGGTCAAGGATTCTATTCCAGACTTTTCCTGGTACCCAGAAAAGAGGGCACTTGGCGCTCAGTCCTAGATCTTTTGATTCTCAACACCTTCCTGGTGGTACCAATATTAAAAATGCTCACCCTGCAGCAGCTTCTACCTATACTAGCCAAAGATGCCTGGTTAATCACCCTAGACTTAAAAGAAGCCTATCTGCACATCCCTATAAGGGAGTCATGCAGGAAATCTCTACGCTTCAGGGCAGGATCTATGCATTCAATTCTCTGCACTTCCCTTTGGCTTATCCACTGCTTCCAGAGTATTCACAAAATGCCTGGCTCCAGCCATTGCTTACTGCAGACAGAGAAATATTCAAATTTTCCCGTTCTTGGATGACTGCCTGATTCAGGCAGACAGTCAGGAAATGCTGTTGCAGCACCTGACATTTTGTAAAAAAAAAACCTTCTAACCTCCCTGGGGTACACCATCAACGAAAAGAAATCAAAACTAGTCCCCAGCCAAAAGATTGTATTCCTGGGAGCAAGCTTGGACACATCATCCCAGATGGCATTCCTCACTCCAGAAAAACAAGCCTTTCTGTCAGACTATTTTACTCTAATCGTCACCAGAACCCAGCTATCTGCAAGGCAAATCTTGCAGGCCCTAGGGTTCATGGCCTTATACATCCTACTAATTCCACATGCAAGACTGCATATGAGGAAACTTCAGTGGTACTTAAAAAGTCTTTGGTGCCAACATTCTCAGGACCTGGAAACCATCATTCCTATAATACCCTGTGTAAGGGCAGAGTTTCTTTGGTTGGCAGCAGTATGCAACCAGAACAAGGGGCTGCCCTTTACTCAACCCCACACCGCCCAGACCCTAACCACAGACGTATCATACTATGCGTGGGGTGCACACATGGATGGCAAGTTCATTCAGGGCCACTGGAGCCCAAGTCAAATTAATCTGCACATCAACCAAAAAGAGATGCTAGCTGTGCAGTGCGCACTGACAGCTTTCAGGTCCCTACTCTCACCAGGACATCTTCTAATAAAAACAGACAACACCACAGTTATGTGGTACATCAACAAGCAGGGGGAACCCACTCTTGCAGGCTAGCCATGGCCCTGTGGAACACTGCCTTGGGCATACAGGTCCATCTGCAAGCTCAATTCCTGCCAGGCAAATAAAACTCACTGGCAGACGACTTGAGCAGAAATCTCCTAGACCCACACGAGTGGCAACTAGAGGCCAGCACCTTCAACCTTCTGATTCAGAAATCACCAGCTCAGCAGATTCTGCACCAGGACACCTCACAGCAGGGCCTGGAAAGTGGATGCCCTATCCTTCCAGTGGGTAAATCTCTCACTGTATGCCCCCCCCCACCCCTGAACTCAAGGGTTTTGCTCAAAATAAGACGGGACAGACCAAGGACAATTTTGATTGCCCCGGACTGGCCACGCCAGCACTGGTACCCACTCCTGTGCAGCCTGTCACCGGTGCCACCCTGGCACCTACACTAGAACCCAACCCAGCTCTCTCAGCAGGGGGGACAGATCTTGTATCCACAACTGCAAACCCTAAATCTTGCAGCCTGGCTTATTCCTTGAACTCTTCCCCAGTAACCAGCCTAAGCAAGCACGTGCTGGACGTAATTCTTGAAGCCAGAAGACCCAGTACAAGGAAATCCTATGCTAATATGTGGAAAAGGTACTGCTCCTGGATTCAGTCTAAAGGAGAGGACACAACTCTGCCCTCCCTGCCTCTAATCCTGGATTACTTAGCAGATCTGCTCCACAGAGGCCTATCCTTCTCCATTAAGAAATACCAAGTCTCTGGTATTCAGACCGACTGAGGGCTACCTGCAGGCAGATAGCCCATGTGTGATGACTGCAACAGTGAATACACTTGCACATCTACATTTATGGTAAGTGTACACAACTGTACTTTCCCAGAACCACTCCTGTACCCTTGTCTGATCCAGGCCTTGAGCCCATTCTGCCACAAGTCTTCTGTTCTGAACGGCTTCCAAGAACTCCCTTGTCAGGAGGGATACTCTTCTGACACTTCCCCACAGTATCCAGCTGATTGAGTCCCTCTGAAGAAGACATGCAAAAGGAGACACGTTGACTCTCCACTGGAGTCTCTGAGGATACTGACTTCAATGAGGGGGAGGGATCCCCCTGATACCCACCAAAAGATGCCTCCTTTGGAGACATATTAGAGATCTTAAAGCAGAAAGGTGGATGGTCTGCCCAACCTCCTTGTTCTGAGCATCAGTTCTCTTGGAGGCATTCGGGACGGGCCCATCTACGTCCTAAGTTACCCCACCGGCAGATGCCCTGGTTGATTTGGTGTCCCTCTGGGCATGGAAGGAACCAGACACTATTGAGTCCATACCCAAATGACCCAGTAGGTTTCTGGTATTCCCTGCAGACAGAAAGCATTGGAGTAAGGGTCCTGTAGTTGATGCCATTGTGGTGGCAGCAGCCACTAAAAAGGAGCTGCAAGAAAAGTCTGCAAATGTCCATCCGCCTAACAAGGAGTCTAGAGCGTTGGACAGAATCGAGAAGCACATTTGCGTCTCATCCACTTTCTTGCTGAGGTCATTAAACTATCTCGTTCATTATAACAGGCACTCTCAGCTTCTCTCTGAGTCCATGCCTGCGGAGGAATGTAAGAAGATTTTTCCCAAGCTGGCAACTCTATTATCCGTCGCAAACTCATCAGTGAGGTTGATCTCCCATGCAATGGAGGGTACCTCACAAGCTGGTGGTTCAGGACTTTCCCTAAGGAGACTTGCCTGAATGAGGCTGTGTGATTTCGCAGAGCCCTTTAAGGTGCCCTTCATGAATGCCCGTGATGGCTCTTCCCTTTTAGGACTGAATGTTCAAGATACTCTCACCAGCAACGAGAAGGATAGGAAGACCCTTTCTACTTTTGGAATCAAAATTTCTACCCCCCCTCCCCCCCTCCCAAGGTCTTTCTCAAGGAACCAATGTGGAGGTAAGAAAATGTAGTTTTGCAAATACCAAGGGCCTATCAAGGACCCACACGGGGAATCTTTCTTCCAGAGGCAGAGGGGGGAGGGTTTGATGGTAGACGCTGCCTTAGAGGCAGAGGGGTCCACAGAACCAGGGCTTTAGGGAATCCTTTCCTGACAAGCCCTACCAGCGTTCCTGAGGCACTGCTCAACTGTCGGTCTTTGGAAGCAGTCGAGGAATGACTGGCTTTTCACCCAGAAGCCTGGACCCAGTTGACCCAAAGCCATTGGGTGCTAAGCATAATATGCAGAGGCTACTACATTTCTTTTTCCCTTCTTCCTCCAAACTCCAAAAGCCTTCCTGATGTGCCACCCAGAGGGAACAGGCAGCACAGGAAATTCAACTGCTGCTAAAAAGTCATCCAAGAAGTCCCAGCTGAATAAAAAGGATTTGGAACCTACTCCCGCCTTTTTTTTGGTGATAAAAGACAGGGGACCTAAGACCCATTTTGGGTCTAAGCAAGTTGAACGAGTAAAGAAGTCGAGGTTCTGAATGGTTACTGTTAACCATTGTGCCACTGTTAAATGAGGACTGGATGTGCTCAGTAGATCTGAAGGATGTGTACTGTCATATCAAAATAGGACAGACAGTCTAGGAGATATCTGGGCTTCCAGCTGGGAGTCCGTTATTACCAGTTCAGAGCACTGCCCTTTGGGCTTACCACAGCTTCCCTGGTTTTCACCAAATACATGGCAGTGGTAGCAACTCACTTGAGGCTTAGAGTATTCCAAGTGTACCTAGACGATTGGCTCCTTACCACTCTCACTAGGCATCAGCTAATCCAAGCTAGGGACTGCTTGCTCGAGTTGTCTCAGTCCTTGGGCATCACCATAAATCTGATCAAGTCCAACCTGACTCCAGTACAGAACCAAGAATTTATAGGGACGCAACTTGACACAAAGACTCTGATAATGTTTCTTCCCTTACACAGCGTAATCACTGTGAGGAATCAGGTGCAGGAACTGTTATCCCAACAGCCCCCCCACTGCTTGGCAAATGTTAGAAGCCCTAGGATCCATGTCTGCAGCCATTCTGTTAGTCTCTCTAGCCAGATTCTTTGAGGGTTCTCCAGTGGACGTTAGCGACTCAGTGGTCCATCCTTTTTCAACCTCTCTCCCTACCCATCGGATTAACTCCAATTTGCAAGCATCACCTCAGCTGGTGGATGCAGTCAGACAGCCCCTTCTAGGCAGACTGTTCGTGAACATCCCCTCTTTAGCCATAGTGACCATGGATGCTTCCCGTGGGGGAGCATTACAGTGGGAAGATGGTCCAAGGCATGTGGTCCCCTACCGAGACCAGGTTGCATATTAATGTCCTAGAAATGAGAGCAGTTGTCCTAAAGTTGAAAGCCTTTCAGGACTATCTCCCTTTAGGGACTATTGTGGTACACACCAATAAACATGTCTGTTGTCTGGTAAATCATCAAACTAGGAGGAACGCATTCCTACCCCTTGTGCAGGGAGGCCGTGAGGGTGTGTTAGTGGGAGACTAACTTCAGACCACCTTCTAGTTGCAACACAAATCCCAGAGAAAACCAATGACTTAGCAGACAGACTCAGCAGATCGCTCCTGGTTTCCACATGACTGGTCCCAATCAGTCAGTAGTGGACATGATCTTTAGTCGCTGGGGTCAACTGTGCTGCGACCTCTCTGCCTCTCCCCTCAACAGCAAAAGCAGCAAGTTCTTCTTTCTGATCCCTCCACTGGGGCGGGTGGGGGTTCCCTAGGTATTCACTAGTCCCACTGTTGGCCCCGTGTCTCCTTTATGCTTACCCTCCTCTTACTCTCATTCTGAATTTCTACAGAAAGCAAGCAGGTTGAAAAGCTTGGTCAACCTCATTTCCCCCTGCTGGCCTCACCAGGTGTGGTTCCCCTTCCTATGGTCTCATCTGAAATATCCCCCTTGGATACTGGAGCCAAATCAAGACCTTCTTTCTCATCTGTCAGGGATGCAACATCTGAATCTTTGTGCCCTCAAAACTGACTGCATGGTTTCTCCACTTCCATCCCTAGTGAGACAGTCCAGGCTTAACTTCCCGGTCTGAAAAATTCTTCTGGCCTCACAAAAAGCTTCCACTAAAAAAGTCTTCATCCGTAAGTGGAAGATATTTCTTGTCTGAGCCACAAACAAAAACATTGATCCCTTCTTAGCACCAGTGTCAGATCTTGTTATTTCTCAGTACCCTATCTGAGTAAGGTGCTAGTTTCTCCACTGTCAAGCTTCAGTTAGCTGGTATCTCCAGTGTCCATGCTGCAAGTTGGTGTTGTTCTCTGTTCCACCTATAGGCTGTGCAAATCCTTCATGAGAGGTGTGTTTTTAAGGCCTCCAATCAAGGACCTGTCCCCTCCTTGGGATCTCACTTTATTTCTGCAGGCTTTGACCCAGGAACCCTTCGAACCAGCTGCAAATTGTGATATGAAGTTCTTATCATGGAAAACATTATTTTGGTGGGTATAACTTCTGCTAAGAGGATTTATGAACTACAAGCCTTATCCTCCAAACCTCCCTACATAGTTTTTCATAAGGACAGAGTTTCTTTACACACCAGTCCTTACTTTATGCCTAAATTAGCCACTAAGAACAATATAGATCAATCCATCCAATTACCAGTGTTCTTTCCAAATTTGGCAAACTCAATCTGGGTATTTGGGTGGATGTGAGGTATTATAGGTAGGTGGAAGGAGCTTGAGAGTCTGATCCAAGTCTGTAGAATGTGGCCGAGCTAGATTTTAGGGTCCGAGCCGAAACCCTATTGTGAAGAGGAATGAAAAGACACAGATGCCAAGTGATGGTAAGACATAACTTTTTATTTTATTAATCTGTCCACTTAGAAAACATGTGGCTGCTCATTGGGATCTTAACTTTGTGCTTGAAAAACTAATACTTCCATTTGAACCATCTTATCAGGCTCATTGTAAAGGTTTTTGACTTGGAAAACTGTTACTTGTTTTCCACAAAGACTGGGTTTTTTTGAGAACAAGTCAGCTACCCCACTCAAGAGGCCCAAAGTGCAGGACTCCTTTGAAGAGGAATTGGATTTTGCGAAGAGTCTTTGGGATATTCCTCTCTGATCCATTTTCGGTTGGAGTATGACTGTGAGGAGGAAGATTCTATTAGCCCAGGCTGTCCCTTGGAAGAACTTTCCTTTGGGGATACTATTTTTCGTATGATGGAATATTTTAAATGAGACTGTTCTCAGGTTTCTGACATTTAAAATAGGTGTTATGAGCTCCTCCAGATAGAGTCCGTAAGCCCTCTGCTTTACCTCCAGTCCTGGCTGGCCTTTTAGATACCTTCTCAGCAGCCTCTGTGGCCCCAGATTCTCAACCTCCAGCCCCTAAGAAACCTGATAGATTTTACAAGGTGCCTGATGTGCAAGTTCCTCTACGTATATCCTTCTCCTGAAGGTTCAGTAGTGTCTGTTTCTTCTGACAAGACTCTAACCTTTTGTCTTCTACTAAACTATTTCTTGCAGACAAGGACAGTAGAGCTCTGGAATGGCTAGGCAATAAAGTATATAATGCTGCCACTTTGGCCTTTCAGGCTATTAATTGCCAGACCCATTTGACCAAGTATGTTTTAGCCCTTCTTTCTCAGGGTTCCCAGGCTTTCTCAGACCTCCCTGATTCTGAAGAGAAGGGCTGGGCCCTCTCTTTACTGGGCTCTACTTCTCAAGAAACTTGCCAGTCCTTTAAATGTAGTCATGATGCAGCTGATGCTTCCTCTAGGGCTGCTGCTTTTGGTTCTGTTTTGAGATGTTACTCTTGGCTTCAGCTCCAGCCTTTGCCTGATGGTATTAAGGCTAAACTGTTGGATGCTCCTCTTGATAAGAAGAACCTATTTGGTTCTGTGACTGCTGATCTTGAGTCTCTTCAGGATAAAATTAAAGCCTTGTAGGAATTGGAACATGTTTTTGTGTCCTCCTATTCCTATGTTCCAGAGGAATTATCCATCTAAATCTGCTTTTGTTCTCAAACAGCCATGCCATCTTCCCAGAGTTAAGAAGGGTTCTAGATGGGTTCCTCCTGCTAGGTCTACTCAGACTTCTACTTCTCAGAAACCTCCTTTTCAAGATGAGCCTGGTTCTATCCAACTGTTTTGTTCCCCTTTTCTTGGGTCAGGTCCCCTTATTTCTTTGTCTTTCCTTGTCCCTTCCCAGTTGGATAAGAGTCACCGAAGACTCTCGGGTTCTGTCCGTTTTTTGTTGGGGGTACTTCACAGTATGGAAATCCTTTTCTGGGTATCCCTCAACCTCCTCAAGAACAGCTTCCTTCCCATAACTGCTGTAGGGCCTTTTGTCCCAAGGCACCATTCAAGCTGTACCTCCTACCCAGGAAAGGAAGGGGTTTTATTCCAGAAAGTTTCTGGTTCCCAGGAAGGAGGGAAGGCACCTGGAGGCCCATTCTGGACCTTCCTCAACTCAGCACCTTTCTGAGGGTCCCTTCCTTTTGGATGTTGTTATTCCTTCAGTCTGGTCTCCCTGGATCTTAAAGATGCTTATCTTCACATCCTTGACCTTTTTAGTAAGTTTTTGATTTCTCAGTTTCTTCCTTGCATTTTCAGTTCCTTGCTTTGTCCTTTGGTCTTTCTAAGGCCCCAAGGGTATTCACCAAATGCCTTGCTCCTGTGTTTGCTTTTTGCAGGATGAGAGGCATTCAAATGTTTCCTTATCCAGACGACTTGCTCATTCAGGCTTCCTCTTCTGAGATCTTGCTTCAGCACCTCCACTGTACTATTAGAAAACCTAGGATTTACATTAAATGTCCTATAATCAGTCCTAGTTCCTTCTCAGGGTCATGTGTTTCTCATTTGCAGGCTCCAGACCATTCCTATGTTGGCTTCCCTGCCTTCTCCCAAGGATCTTTCTCTAATCACCTTCTTTCAGTCTCTTTTTCCTTTGGTTTGTGTGACAGCCAGGGAATTTCTCAGGGCACTAGGATTCATGGCCTCTAATTACTGTGCTTCTCTAGCCAGACTTCATATGAGGAAACTAATGGATCTGAAGTAGTTACTTCATTTGCTCTGCAACCTGTGGGTATCTGATCCGATCTCGGATCCGAGCCGGCAGCTTTCCAAGCTACAAGATCCGAGCTCCTAGCTCCTCCCCCTACCCATAATCCCCTGCTATGTGCTACATTACCTCAGATCGTTTTTTGCAAGGCTGAAGCAGCTACTTTTGAAGAGCTCCTTGGCTTTTTGGTGAGATTGAACCTTTTTCTTTTTTCTGTAAAAAAAAAAAAACCTTTTTCTTGTGTGAGAGTGTGTAGTTTTTTCAGGGTTAGTTATCGATAGTGTAGTTAGTTAGATACCTTTGTTCCCCCTTTCTAACTAGTTTTCTGTTAGTTCCCGCCTTTCACCCTCCCCCCTCAGTGTTTGGGTGTGTTTTGGTGTGAGTGGTGTTATGGCTGAAGGGCCTAAGGCGGTGTTCTCAAAGTGTACTGAGTGTGGCCATAAGCTTTCGCCGGCGGATGGCCACACTCAGTGCGTTTTATGCTTGGGGCGGCCCACTTGTCATCGGCCTGCACAATCTGCGCGGCCTTTAATCCCCGAGCTATTAGGGACAGGAAGAACAAGCTGATCCTGGCGGGCTTGTTGCCTCAGGAATCAGCTTCTTCTTCCTCCCCTTCTCAGGCACAGGCTGTCTCCACAGCCCTCGTGCCTTCTGGGCCCCCGACTCAACCTGGGACTCAACCTCCCTCTGGTTTTGAGTTCGGGGGATTCAGGTACCTCCACTATGGTGGAGAAAAGACACAAGGACAAGGGACATAGGTCCCACAAAAGGCGGGCTGAGACTCAACCCTCAGCCCCGCCGTCTAAGCTGGCTAGGTCTCCCTCGAGGGGCTACAGATCCTCCCCCTCTCGGCTCCATTCACCTCGTTTTTCTCCGGAGCTGGAGGAGGAGGATCGGACTCGAGGTCATCGAGGCGACCCTCTCGGCCCGCCTCGACGACTTCTTCAAGATCAACCAGAAGCCTCACTGAAGCAGATGTGGATCGGATGATGCGCCGATTCATCCAGACCCAAATGCAGATGGGGGTGCTTTTGCCTCCCCTCTGGGGAGCGCAGCCCCCATATTTGCTCCGATTACTCCTTCTCCGACCCGTTTTCGGGTCTCGGAGTTATCGGATCCGGGCCCTTTCGGAACCGGGGATTCGTCTGCGCCGATAGCTCCGGTCGCTTTGACGCCGACTGTGCCTTTGAGTCTGTCTGATCTGAGCTCTTGGGGCCGAGGGCTGAGCATCAGATCCGGGGGAGCTGGTGTGTCTTCGGCTCCGTTGGGTTCGGAGCACACCTCTCTCTCTACTCCGGCTGCATCGGCTCCGACCCCGATCCCTACCTCAGAGCCGATGAGATTGTTCTCGGAGCCTGGCGAGGGTAGCTCTCCTTCGGCTTTTGAGGTTGTGGAGAGGGTACTGTCGAGGACCTCCAGGTCCCCGGTTCGGGCGTCGGATCCTCCCCTACCCCCGCTACATGTGGGTCTATCCTCCATCATCCGACCATCGGGACAGCCTGCTCAAGCCCTCCAGTTGGTTCCCTTAGAGGAACAGGACCCCGTTGACGAGCCCTCTTCGGACAGTCCCACAGAGGAGGTCCCTCAAAAACGTCAGTGCAAGAGGAGGCACCTGGACTCCCCCGAGTCCGTTACAACGACAGTTTAGATGAAGGGGAAGGTTCCCCAAGGTCACCCCCCGAGGATGTCTCCTTCGGAGACATCATGGAAATGTTGTGTATTAGAGGGGGGTAGTCTGCCCAAAAACCTTCCGCGGATGAATCCGTGTTCCTGGATGCGTTTGAGGCAGGGTCAAGGTTTCTTATTCCAGACTATCTCGGTACTCAAGAAAGGGCAAAGATTGGAGACCTATTTTGGACCTATCCATCCTAAACACATATTTACTCGCTGCACTAAAATTCAAGATGCTCACATTACAGCAGCTGCTTCCCATGCTGGGCAAGGAGTCTTGGCTTGTAACTTTGGACCTCGCTAAGGAGGCATACTCTGCATGTCCCAATCAGACAAGATTGCAGAAGATACCTCAGATTTCTTGCAGGTTCAACTCCATTATCAATTCTCTGCATTGCCCTTTGGCTTATGTACTGCGCCCAGAGTGTTCACTTAAATGCCTGGCATCAGTAATTGCCTTCTGCAGACTTCAAGGGATACAGGAAAGGCCCATATTTGGACGCATCTGCCTGATCCCAAGCGGACAGCAAACACATACTTCTGAAACACCATGGGCGCTTGTAATAATGTTGTTGAATTCTCTGGGATACACAGTCAACAAAAGAAATCAAGACTAATAATCTTCTCAAACAATAATTTTCCTGGGTGCCAGCTTGAATACAAACACCCAGATGGCCTACCTCACGCCAGAGAAACAAGGGCAACTAACTCTTACTTCAGAAAACTGGCAACCTTCACCAGGCTGACTGCAAGGAAAATCCTGTGCTCTGGGATTCATGGCATCTTTGCATCCTACTAATCCCATGTGCAAAAGCTGCATATGAGGAAACTTCAGTGGTACCTAAAAACCTTATGGTCTCAACACAGCTACAGTTTGGAAACAATTATACCACTGATTCCATGTCTTCAAAAGGAATTTCTGTGGTGGCTCAAGCATGCCAAAGAAAACATAGGGTCTCCACATTCTGCAAGCCTCAAGCAACAAAGTCAGTTACAACAGATCGCCTCGGACTACGCCTGGGGCGTGACATGACAGATCGGGTGCATGCTCAGGGCAAATGGTCCCAAAAAGAAAAGCACCTACACATCAATCAAAAAGGAAATGCTAGCAGTAATAAATGCTATTATGGCTTTCAAAGACTTACTGCATCCAGGCCAGCTATTGATAAGGACAGACAACACCACAGTGATGTGGTACATAAACAAACAGGAGTGAACCCATTCATACCCCTATGCAGGCTAGCCATGTCTCTTTGGAACATGGCTCTGAATTACAAATCCAACTTCAAGCCCAGTTCCTGCCAGGCAAGGAAAACACGCTGGCGGACAACCTAAGCAGAAATATGACAGATCCAATACGAATGGAAGTTGCATCTGCAAGTTTTTACAAAGATAATTCAAGCATGGGGAAGGCCAGACATAGATCTCTTTGCCATCCACAGAAATTACCAATTGACAAAATTCTGCTCAAGGACCTCATCCACAGGCCTGGGAAAGTGGACGACTCTTTTCAGTTGGACAACAATGACAGTTTATGCCTTTCCACCTCTTCCTCTGCTGCCCAAAGTTCTATTAAAAGCCAGAGCAGACAGACCAAAGATGATTCTCATTGCTCCAGACTGGCCAAGACAGCACTGGTACCCACTCCTGAGGAGCCTGACGATTCCACCATGGATCCTTCCGATAATGCCTCTACTGACTCAGCACAACTTCAAAACTCTTCACAGTCAGCTGAAAACACTCAATCTAGCCGCATGGAGGATTCCTTAAATTCACAACAGACCCTACTCTCCAAGGAGTTGCAGGATGTCATTTTGAGGCCTTCTACTAGAAAAGCCTACTCAAGAAAATGGAAACGGTTTTGTGCCTGGAATCAAAAAAAGGGTCAGAATCCTGAAATACTGAATTTACCTCAAATATTACAGTACTTAGCTGAGATGCTAAACAGTGGACTTTCATTCTCCTCCATTAAAATCCATGCCTCAGCCATTTCTGCAGAATGCAACACTGATCCTCCTTTATTCTCTCACCCTCTTAAGACAGTTCCTCAGAGGGGCTAAGAATATAAAACCCCCAAGGAAGCAACCAGTACCTGCTTGGGACCTCAATTTCATTCTAGAAAACTGACCCTGCCTCCTTTTGAGCCACAGCTGCTTCAACAGAACTGCAATATTTGTCATGGAAAACAGCCTTCCTTCTGGCTATCACCTCAGCACGCAGGGTTTCGAACTACAAGCCCTCATGGCTGTGCAGCCTTTCATCATTTTCCATCAGGACAGAATTTCATTTAACCAACCCTTCTTTATGCCAAAGGTAGTATCCAGGGTAGCCTTGAATCAGGCTATCCACTTACCTACCTTTATCCTAATCCACAAAACAAAGGGAGAGACTACTACATTCCTTGGACATTCACAGACAGTCCGTTATTATTTGGACAGAACAAAGCCTTTCAGAAAATCAGAGCAACTCTTTGTGTCCTATGCTACAGGTGCTCAAGGGAAGCCTATTTCAAACAGACAATCTCAAAATGGATAGCCCACTGCATTCGCTTTGTTACTCTTTTCATGGTAAAACTGTACCTACAGGCATCAGATCTCACTCCACAAGGGTCACAGCTACCTCTGCAGCTTTCCTCAGGGGTTCCTACCAAAGATATTTTGGAAGCAGCCACTTGGAGTTCTGTACATACTTTTCCAAGCACTATCACCTACCATTATACTCCAAATCTAGAGCGGGCTTTGCCACTGCAGTCTTGCAGGGCATCCTGGCTCCTCCTACCTCCACTTAGTGCCTACCACCTTTTTTAGCTTTGGGATTCTACCATCTGTTATGACTGCAGCTGTATGCACGATTTAACATAGTACAGTTTTGTACCTACCATAAATGTAGATGTTCGAGTGCTAATACAGCTGCAGTCCAGTTTTCCCTCCCTCCTTCCCCTCTTGGGACAGGCCTAATGGCTAACACCTCCTCATACAACATGATTGGGGTATTCTTTTATGGTGTATTTGCTTGCAACTACTGTTTTTTGATTTTATTGCATTGCATTAGTACATAGATTTATGTTTTGCCTTCCTTCTGGGGGCACCTGACATCTGGGGCAAGAAAAACTGAAGAAAATGGCGTCGGCTGGTTCTTTTATACCCGTCGCACTGACGTCAGGGAAGAAGCGACGACATCCAACGCCGGACCTAGACTTTGGAATTGGCCGATCGAGGACCAGCCTGACGGCAGGGAAAACCCCTCTGTTATGACTGCAGCTGTATTAGCACTCGAACATCTACATTTATGGTAGGTACAAAACTGTACTTTCTTGGTGTTTCACTGTTGCAGTCATCACACTTGGGTTATCTGCCTGCAGGTAGCCCTCAGTCAGCCCGAATACCAGAGACTTAGTATTTCTGCGTCGGTTGCTGTCGCTCCAGGACTGACGTCAGGTCATCAGGAGTATAAAGACAGACAACCAACGCTTATTACATCAGTCCTTCTTGCTGAGGAGCCCGAAGGAGAAGCAGTTTGCATGAGTGCCAATCGGCCACTACCTGAGTTTTCGTTTCCAAATTGAATTATCCTGAAGTCTTCTAAAGCCAAGTACCTGGTTAGGGACCCTGTTTTTCTTGCTCTAACTGATGTCAGAAAAAGTTAATTGTCTTGCCTGCGGAAAGCAAATACCACACCGAGATTTCCATTCTTACTCCATCACCTGTTTAGGCCTAGACCACAACGTACCTCGCTGTCGGTTTTGTGCCCAAACTATTCGTCATCGGGCCATTTTTGTTGCTAAATACATTCGTTCTCTATCTCCGTATTCCAAAATGGCTTTGGTTAGCCATCCGACTACCGATCTTCCGAAAAAACGTAAGGATAAAGACAGACACAGATGGCACAGGTCCAAAGCTGCTGACGATGCTTCCGTTAAGCTAGTCGCCAGTTCGCCGGTACTCAGTGAGACGCACAGCCCCTGATGCTCACTTCAGTGGATTCGCATCCTCTACAGAGACCCGTTCGAGTGTGGTATGCCGTGAGATTCTTCTTCAACCACGGCACCTGCAGATGTCTTTACCTTGGATGGGTCCGGAGTCAGCTGAGCAGGCACCAGCTTCTGAGGAAGTTCTTCGCAGTACCTTTGCTCGACACAAACAAACTACTTCTTTCACGCCTACAGTTCTGTCTAAAACTACCAATTTCTTGGGCCAAGAGTATGCGCTATGCCTAAGAAAACGATGACCAAAGCGCATGCACCTGCTCCCTTTCCCCAACATCAAATGCTTTAAAATGGCAGAAGACCTTATTATGCTGATTAGGGTAAGTCAGCCTTCCCCTGCTAAGAGAAAAAGACCTGTCCCCAGCAGCTTCAACAGACCAAGAGTCCGATGACTCTGAAGTATCTGATTATGAAGATGTGCCCTTGTCTGCTTATGAGGATTCAGATGGAGAGGAATCCATTTCCTCGGCTTCTCCTCCAGAGGATTTTTCTTTTGGTGAAACTTGACATACTTTTAAGAGAGCATTTCCACTGGGAATGCCAAGACTATCCTCAGTCCAAAAAGAGACTTAGAGAATTTCTAGATTTGCCACAACATAGGCCTTTAGCAATACCCCAGTCCTGGATGTTGTGGATGATGTCTTCATGGAATCCAGTTTAACTCCTGATACTTTACCCCTGCTCCTAAGAAACCGGACGGTATTTAAGTACCTGACTCTCTCAAATTCCTTGTCAAAACCCAACTGCTGATCCAGAGGTCAACTCCCAGGGGCCTAAAAGTATCAAAGCAACCACAGCTAAGAATCCCACCCCTTCGGACAGGGATTGTAGAGCTATGGACAGATGGGGTAAGAAAGTATATACCTCTGCAACTCTCGCCATTAGGGCCTTGAATTGTCAGTTTTACATGCAGAAATACCAACAACATATTATGAAACTTATTAAACAAAAAATAGCTACCTTTGCAGACTGTGCAGAAAATAAAGAATTGCATGAGCTTATGCATTCCGCAAGCCAAGTCAGCAAGCATACATTGCAGTGTGGCTTTGATGCCCTAGAAGCATCTTGCAGGGCAGCAGTCACTGGTTCTGTACTGAGAAGGCATGCTTGACTTAAGGAGCAGACCTTGCCAGACCATGTCAAATCAAAGTTATTAGACACTCCTTTGAACAAAGACGAGCTGTTTGGCACCAAAGCAGTAGAGGTTCTTAAAAAGATGGAAGAAAAAGCTAAATCTATGCAGACAGTCAAAGAATTCCTGCAAGTACAGCCTCCTAGGTTCAGTAGGCATTGCCCCTCGAAGCATTGGTCCTTTCCAGCCCCCTCAAGGCAGTCTCAAACTAGACCCAGGGGAAACAGACCCCCTAGATTACAGTCTCAGGATATGCAGAGATCTAAGCAATGGAGTGCCTCCACCCCTAAAGCAGGGAGTGCTAAACCACCCCCTTATGGAAAGAATTCCCAATGACTTTTCTACTCCACTTCTCACCTCTGCCCAACTGCTTGTGCCTCTAGGAGAAAAACCTGCCCTTCATGCAAAAAACTGGATATCCATCACCAAAGACTGATGGGTCCTCAACATTGCATCCCAGGGGTACAAATTTTACTTCCACTCACTGCCAACCCCAAAAGGGTTCCCAGACCTTCCTCCAAACCAGTGGGTAGAGGCACAAAACCAAATTCAATCCCTGCTCTCTATAAGGGCAATTCAGCTTGTTCTGCAGAACAGATAGGTCAAGGATTCTATTCCAGACTTTTCCTGGTACCCAGAAAGAGGGCACTTGGCTCAGTCCTAGATCTTTTGATTCTCAACACCTTCCTGGTGGTACCAATATTAAAAATGCTCACCCTGCAGCAGCTTCTACCTATACTAGCCAAAGATGCCTGGTTAATCACCCTAGACTTAAAGAAGCCTATCTGCACATCCCTATAAGGGAGTCATGCAGGAAATCTCTACGCTTCAGGGCAGGATCTATGCATTCAATTCTCTGCACTTCCCTTTGGCTTATCCACTGCTTCCAGAGTATTCACAAAATGCCTGGCTCCAGCCATTGCTTACTGCAGACAGAGAAATATTCAAATTTACCCGTTCTTGGATGACTGCCTGATTCAGGCAGACAGTCAGGAAATGCTGTTGCAGCACCTGACATTTTGTAAAAAAAAAACCTTCTAACCTCCCTGGGGTACACCATCAACGAAAAGAAATCAAAACTAGTCCCCAGCCAAAAGATTGTATTCCTGGGAGCAAGCTTGGACACATCATCCCAGATGGCATTCCTCACTCCAGAAAAACAAGCCTGACTATTTTACTCTAATCGTCACCAGAACCCAGCTATCTGCAAGGCAAATCTTGCAGGCCCTAGGGTTCATGGCCTCATACATCCTACTAATTCCATATGCAAGACTGCATATGAGGAAACTTCAGTGGTACTTAAAAAGTCTTTGGTGCCAACATTCTCAGGACCTGGAAACCATCATTCCTATAATACCCTGTGTAAGGGCAGAGTTTCTTTGGTTGGCAGCAGTATGCAACCAGAACAAGGGGCTGCCCTTTACTCAACCCCACACCGCCCAGACTCTAACCACAGACGTATCATACTATGCGTGGGGTGCACACATGGATGGCAAGTTCATTCAGGGCCACTGGAGCCCAAGTCAAATTAATCTGCACATCAACCAAAAAGAGATGCTAGCTGTGCAGTGCGCACTGACAGCTTTCAGGTCCCTACTCTCACCAGGACATCTGCTAATAAAAACAGACAACACCACAGTTATGTGGTACATCAACAAGCAGGGGGAACCCACTCTTACCCACTCTGCAGGCTAGCCATGGCCCTGTGGAACACTGCCTTGGACATACAGGTCCATCTGCAATCTCAATTCCTGCCAGGCAAATAAAACTCACTGGCAGACGACTTGAGCAGAAATCTCCTAGACCCACACGAGTGGCAACTAGAGGCCAGCACCTTCAACCTTCTGATTCAGAAATCACCAGCTCAGCAGATTCTGCACCAGGACACCTCACAGCAGGGCCTGGAAAGTGGATGCCCTATCCTTCCAGTGGGTAAATCTCTCACTGTATGCCCCCCCCCGCCCCTGAACTCAAGGGTTTTGCTCAAAATAAGACGGGACAGACCAAGGACAATTTTGATTGCCCCGGACTGGCCACTCCAGCACTGGTACCCACTCCTGCATAGCCTGTCACCGGTGCCACCCTGGCACCTACACCACAACCCAACCCTGTTCTCTCAGCAGGGGGGACAGATCTTGCATCCACAACTGCAAACCCTAAATCTTGCAGCCTGGCTTATTCCTTGATCTCTTCCCCAGTAACCAGCCTAAGCAAGCAGGTGCTGGGTGTAATTCTTGAAGCCAGAAAACCCAGTACAAGGAAATCCTGTGCTGATAAGTGGAAAAGGTACTGCTCCTGGATTCAGTCTAAAAGGAGAGGACACAACTCTGCCCTCCCTGCCTCTAATCCTGGATTACTTAGCAGATCTGCTCCACAGAGGCCTATCCTTCTCCATTAAGAAATACCAAGTCTCTGGTATTCAGACCGACTGAGGGCTACCTGCAGGCAGATAGCCCATGTGTGATGACTGCAACAGTGAATACACTTGCACATCTACATTTATGGTAAGTGTACACAACTGTACTTTCCCAGAACCACTCCTGTACCCTTGTCTGATCCAGGCCTTGAGCCCATTCTGCCACAAGTCTTCTGTTCTGAACGGCCTCCAAGAACTCCCTTGTCAGGAGGGATACTCTTCTGACACTTCCCCACAGTATCCAGCTGATTGAGTCCCTCTGAAGAAGACATGCAAAAGGAGACACGTTGACTCTCCACTGGAGTCTCTGAGGATACTGACTTCAATGAGGGGGAGGGATCCCCCTGATACCCACCAAAAGATGCCTCCTTTGGAGACATATTAGAGATCTTAAAGCAGAAAGGTGGATGGTCTGCCCAACCTCCTTGTTCTGAGCATCAGTTCTCTTGGAGGCATTCGGGACGGGCCCATCTACGTCCTAAGTTACCCCACCGGCAGATGCCCTGGTTGATTTGGTGTCCCTCTGGGCATGGAAGGAACCAGACACTATTGAGTCCATACCCAAATGACCCAGTAGGTTTCTGGTATTCCCTGCAGACAGAAAGCATTGGAGTAAGGGTCCTGTAGTTGATGCCATTGTGGTGGCAGCAGCCACTAAAAGGAGCTGCAAGAAAAGTCTGCAAATGTCCATCCGCTAACAAGGAGTCTAGAGCGTTGGACAGAATCGAGAAGCACATTTCGTCTCATCCACTTTCTTGCTGAGGTCATTAAACTATCTGTTCATTATAACAGGCACTCTCAGCTTCTCTCTGAGTCCATGCCTGCGGAGGAATGTAAGAAGATTTTTCCCAAGCTGGCAACTCTATTATCCGTCGAAACTCATCAGTGAGGTTGATCTCCCATGCAATGGAGGGTACCTCACAAGCTGGTGGTTCAGGACTTTCCCTAAGGAGACTTGCCTGAATGAGGCTGTGTGATTTCGCAGAGCCCTTTAAGGTGCCCTTCATGAATGCCCGTGATGGCTCTTCCCTTTTAGGACTGAATGTTCAAGATACTCTCACCAGCAACGAGAAGGATAGGAAGACCCTTTCTACTTTTGGAATCAAAATTTCTACCCCCCCCCCCCTCCCAAGGTCTTTCTCAAGGAACCAATGTGGAGGTAAGAAAATGTAGTTTTGCAAATACCAAGGGCCTATCCAGGACCCACACGGGGAATCTCTCTTCCAGAGGCAGAGGGGGGAGGGTTTGATGGTAGACGCTGCCCTAGAGGCAGAGGGGTCCACAGAACCAGGGCTTTAGGGAATCCTTTCCTGACAAGCCCTACCAGCGTTCCTGAGGCACTGCTCAACTGTCGGTCTTTGGAAGCAGTCGAGGAATGACTGGCTTTTCACCCAGAAGCCTGGACCCAGTTGACCCAAAGCCATTGGGTGCTAAGCATAATATGCAGAGGCTACTACATTTCTTTTTCCCTTCTTCCTCCAAACTCCAAAAGCCTTCCTGATGTGCCACCCAGAGGGAACAGGCAGCACAGGAAATTCAACTGCTGCTAAAAAGTCATCCAAGAAGTCCCAGCTGAATAAAAAGGATTTGGAACCTACTCCCGCCTTTTTTTTGGTGATAAAAGACAGGGGACCTAAGACCCATTTTGGGTCTAAGCAAGTTGAACGAGTAAAGAAGTCGAGGTTCTGAATGGTTACTGTTCACCATTGTGCCACTGTTAAATGAGGACTGGATGTGCTCAGTAGATCTGAAGGATGTGTACTGTCATATCAAAATAGGACAGACAGTCTAGGAGATATCTGGGCTTCCAGCTGGGAGTCCGTTATTACCAGTTCAGAGCACTGCCCTTTGGGCTTACCACAGCCTCCCTGGTTTTCACCAAATACATGGCAGTGGTAGCAACTCACTTGAGGCTTAGAGTATTCCAAGTGTACCTAGACGATTGGCTCCTTACCACTCTCACTAGGCATCAGCTAATCCAAGCTAGGGACTGCTTGCTCGAGTTGTCTCAGTCCTTGGGCATCACCATAAATCTGATCAAGTCCAACCTGACTCCAGTACAGAACCAAGAATTTATAGGGACGCAACTTGACACAAAGACTCTGATAATGTTTCTTCCCTTACACAGCGTAATCACTGTGAGGAATCAGGTGCAGGAACTGTTATCCCAACAGCCCCCCCACTGCTTGGCAAATGTTAGAAGCCCTAGGATCCATGTCTGCAGCCATTCTGTTAGTCTCTCTAGCCAGATTCTTTGAGGGTTCTCCAGTGGACATTAGCGACTCAGTGGTCCATCCTTTTTCAACCTCTCTCCCTACCCATCGGATTAACTCCAATTTGCAAGCATCACCTCAGCTGGTGGATGCAGTCAGACAGCCCCTTCTAGGCAGACTGTTCGTGAACATCCCCTCTTTAGCCATAGTGACCATGGATGCTTCCGTGGGGAGCATTACAGTGGGAAGATGGTCCAAGGCATGTGGTCCCCTACCGAGACCAGGTTGCATATTAATGTCCTAGAAATGAGAGCAGTTGTCCTAAAGTTGAAAGCCTTTCAGGACTATCTCCCTTTAGGGACTGTTGTGGTACACACCAATAAACATGTCTGTTGTCTGGTAAATCATCAAACTAGGAGGCATTCCTACCCCTTGTGCAGGGAGGCCGTGAGGGTGTGTTAGTGGGAGACTAACTTCAGACCACCTTCTAGTTGCAACACAAATCCCAGAGAAAACCAATGACTTAGCAGACAGACTCAGCAGATCGCTCCTGGTTTCCACATGACTGGTCCCAATCAGTCAGTAGTGGACATGATCTTTAGTCACTGGGGTCAACTGTGCTGCGACCTCTCTGCCTCTCCCCTCAACAGCAAAAGCAGCAAGTTCTTCTTTCTGATCCCTCCACTGGGGCGGGGGGGGGTCCCCGAGGGATTCACTAGTCCCACTGTTGGCCCCGTGTCTCCTTTATGCTTACCCTCCTCTTACTCTCATTCTGAATTTCTACAGAAAGCAAGCAGGTTGAAAAGCTTGGTCAACCTCATTTCCCCCTGCTGGCCTCACCAGGTGTGGTTCCCCTTCCTATGGTCTCATCTGAAATATCCCCCTTGGATACTGGAGCCAAATCAAGACCTTCTTTCTCATCTGTCAGGGATGCAACATCTGAATCTTTGTGCCCTCAAAACTGACTGCATGGTTTCTCCACTTCAATCCCTAGTGAGACAGTCCAGGCTTAACTTCCCGGTCTGAAAAATTCTTCTGGCCTCACAAAAAGCTTCCACTAAAAAGTCTTCATCTGTAAGTGGAAGAGATTTCTTGTCTGAGCCACAAACAAAAACATTGATCCCTTCTTAGCACCAGTGTCAGATCTTGTTATTTCTCAGTACCCTATCTGAGTAAGGTGCTAGTTTCTCCACTGTCAAGCTTCAGTTAGCTGGTATCTCCAGTGCCCATGCTGCAAGTTGGTGTTGTTCTCTGTTCCACCTATAGGCTGTGCAAATCCTTCATGAGAGGTGTGTTTTTAAGGCCTCCAATCAAGGACCTGTCCCCTCCTTGGGATCTCACTTTATTTCTGCAGGCTTTGACCCAGGAACCCTTCGAACCAGCTGCAAATTGTGATATGAAGTTCTTATCATGGAAAACATTATTTTGGTGGGTATAACTTCTGCTAAGAGGATTTATGAACTACAAGCCTTATCCTCCAAACCTCCCTACATAGTTTTTCATAAGGACAGAGTTTCTTTACACACCAGTCCTTCCTTTATGCCTAAATTAGCCACTAAGAACAATATAGATCAATCCATCCAATTACCAGTGTTCTTTCCAAATTTGGCAAACTCAATCTGGGTATTTGGGTGGATGTGAGGTATTATAGGTAGGTGGAAGGAGCTTGAGAGTCTGATCCAAGTCTGTAGAATGTGGCCGAGCTAGATTTTAGGGTCGAGCGAAACCCTATTGTGAAGAGGAATGAAAAGACACAGATGCCAAGTGATGGTAAGACATAACTTTTTATTTTATTAATCTGTCCACTGAGAAAACATGTGGCTGCTCATTGGGATCTTAACTTTGTGCTTGAAAACTAATACTTCCATTTGAACCATCTTATCAGGCTCATTGTAAAGGTTTTGACTTGGAAAACTGTTACTTGTTTTCCACAAAGACTGGGTTTTTTTGAGAACAAGTCAGCTACCCCACTCAGGAGGCCCAAAGTGCAGGACTCCTTTGAAGAGGAATTGGATTTTGCGAAGAGTCTTTGGGATATTCCTCTCTGATCCATTTTCGGTTGGAGTATGACTGTGAGGAGGAAGATTCTATTAGCCCAGGCTGTCCCTTGGAAGAACTTTCCTTTGGGTATACTATTTCTCGTATGATGGAATATTTTAAATTTGACTGTTCTCAGGTTTCTGACATTCAAAATAGGTGTTATGAGCTCCTCAGATAGAGTCCGTAAGCCCTCTGCTTTACCTCCAGTCCTGGCTGGCCTTTTAGATACCTTCTCAGCAGCCTCTGTGGCCCCAGATTCTCAACCTCCAGCCTCCAAGTAGCCTGATGGATTTTGTAAGGTGCCTGAGTGTAAGTTCCTCACATTATATCCTTCTCCTGAAGGTTCAGTAGTGTCTGTTTCTTCTGACAAGACTCTAACCTTTTGTCTTCTACTAAACTATTTCTTGCAGACAAGGACAGTAGAGCTCTGGAATGGCTAGGCAATAAAGTATATAATGCTGCCACTTTGGCCTTTCAGGCTATTAATTGCCAGACCCATTTGACCAAGTATGTTTTAGCCCTTCTTTCTCAGGGTTCCCAGGCTTTCTCAGACCTCCCTGATTCTGAAGAGAGAAGGGCTGGGCCCTCTCTTTACTGGGCTCTACTTCTCAAGAAACTTGCCAGTCCTTTAAATGTAGTCATGATGCAGCTGATGCTTCCTCTAGGGCTGCTGCTTTTGGTTCTGTTTTGAGATGTTACTCTTGGCTTCAGCTCCAGCCTTTGCCTGATGGTATTAAGGCTAAACTGTTGGATGCTCCTCTTGATAAGAAGAACCTATTTGGTTCTGTGACTGCTGATCTTGAGTCTCTTCAGGATAAAATTAAAGCCTTGTAGGAATTGGAACATGTTTTTGTGTCCTCCTATTCCTATGTTCCAGAGGAATTATCCATCTAAATCTGCTTTTGTTCTCAAACAGCCATGCCATCTTCCCAGAGTTAAGAAGGGTTCTAGATGGGTTCCTCCTGCTATGTCTACTCAGACTTCTACTTCTCAGAAACCTCCTTTTCAAGATGAGCCTGGTTCTATCCAACTGTTTTGTTCCCCTTTTCTTGGGTCAGGTCCCCTTATTTCTTTGTCTTTCCTTGTCCCTTCCCAGTTGGATAAGAGTCACCGAAGACTCTCGGGTTCTGTCCGTTTTTTGTTGGGGGTACTTCACAGTATGGAAATCCTTTTCTGGGTATCCCTCAACCTCCTCAAGAACAGCTTCCTTCCCATAACTGCTGTAGGGCCTTTTGTCCCAAGGCACCATTCAAGCTGTACCTCCTACCCAGGAAAGGAAGGGGTTTTATTCCAGAAAGTTTCTGGTTCCCAGGAAGGAGGGAAGGCACCTGGAGGCCCATTCTGGACCTTCCTCAACTCAGCACCTTTCTAAGGGTCCCTTCCTTTTGGATGTTGTTATTCCTTCAGTCTGGTCTCCCTGGATCTTAAAGATGCTTATCTTCACATCCTTGACCTTTTTAGTAAGTTTTTGATTTCTCAGTTTCTTCCTTGCATTTTCAGTTCCTTGCTTTGTCCTTTGGTCTTTCTAAAGCCCCAAGGGTATTCACCAAATGCCTTGCTCCTGTGTTTGCTTTTTGCAGGATGAGAGGCATTCAAATGTTTCCTTATCCAGACGACTTGCTCATTCAGGCTTCCTCTTCTGAGGTCTTAATTCAGCACCTCTACTGTACTATTAGAAAACCTAGGATTTACATTAAATGTCCTATAATCAGTCCTAGTTCCTTCTCAGGGTCATGTGTTTCTCATTTGCAGGCTCCAGACCATTCCTATGTTGGCTTCCCTGCCTTCTCCCAAGGATCTTTCTCTAATCACCTTCTTTCAGTCTCTTTTTCCTTTGGTTTGTGTGACAGCCAGGGAATTTCTCAGGGCACTAGGATTCATGGCCTCTAATTACTGTGCTTCTCTAGCCAGACTTCATATGAGGAAACTAATGGATCTGAAGTAGTTACTTCATTTGCTCTGCAACCTGTGGGTATCTGATCCGATCTCGGATCCGAGCCGGCAGCTTTCCAAGCTACAAGATCCGAGCTCCTAGCTCCTCCCCCTACCCATAATCCCCTGCTATGTGCTACATTACCTCAGATCGTTTTTGCCATGGCTGAAGCAGCTACTTTTGAAGAGCTCCTTGGCTTTTGGTGAGATTGAACCTTTTTCTTTTTTCTGTAAAAAAAAAAAAAAAATCTTTTTCTTGTGTGAGAGTGTGTAGTTTTTTCTGGGTTAGTTATCGATAGTGTAGTTAGTTAGATACCTTTGTTCCCCCTTTCTAACTAGTTTTCTGTTAGTTCCGCCTTTCACCCTCCCCTCAGTGTTTGGGTGTGTTTTGGTGTGAGTGGTGTTATGGCTGAAGGGCCTAAGGCGGTGTTCTCAAAGTGTACTGAGTGTGGCCATAAGCTTTCAGCGGATGGCCACACTCAGTGCTTTTATGCTTGGGGCGCCACTTGTCATCGGCCTGCACAATCTCTTGTGGCCTTTAATCCCCGAGCTATTAGGGACAGGAAGAACAAGCTGATCCTGGCGGGCTTGTTGCCTCAGGAATCAGCTTCTTCTTCCTCCCTTCTCAGGCACAGGCTGTCTCCACAGCCCTCGTGCCTTCTGGGCCCCCGACTCAACCTGGGACTCAACCTCCCTCTGGTTTTGAGTTCGGGGGATTCAGGTACCTCCACTACGGTGGAGAAAAGACACAAGGACAAGGGACATAGGTCCCACAAAAGGCGGGCTGAGACTCAACCCTCAGCCCCGCCGTCTAAGCTGGCTAGGTCTCCCTCGAGGGGCTACGGATCCTCCCCCTCTCGGCTCCATTCACCTCGTTTTTCTCCGGAGCTGGAGGAGGAGGATCGGACTCCCTCGAGGTCATCGAGGCGACCCTCTCGGCCCGCCTCGACGACTTCTTCAAGATCAACCAGAAGCCTCACTGAAGCAGATGTGGATCGGATGATGCGCCGATTCATCCAGACCCAAATGCAGATGGGGGTGCTCTTGCCTCCCCCCCCTCTGGGGGGGAGCGCAGCCCCCATATTTGCTCCGATTACTCCTTCTCCGACCCGTTTTCGGGACTCGGAGTTATCGGATCCGGGCCCTTTCGGAACCGGGGATTCGTCTGCGCCGATAGCTCCGGTCGCTTCGACGCCGACTGTGCCTTTGAGTCTGTCTGATCTGAGCTCTTGGGGCCGAGGGCTGAGCATCAGATCCGGGGGAGCTGGTGTGTCTTCGGCTCCGTTGGGTTCGGAGCACACCTCTCTCTCTGCTCCGGCTGCATCGGCTCCGACCCCGATCCCTACCTCAGAGCCGATGAGATTGTTCTCGGAGCCTGGCGAGGGTAGCTCTCCTTCGGCTTTTAAGGTTGTGGAGAGGGTACTGTCGAGGACCTCCAGGTCCCCGGTTCGGGCGTCGGATCCTCCCCTACCCCCGCTACATGTGGGTCTATCCTCCATCATCCGACCATCGGGACAGCCTGCTCAAGCCCTCCAGTTGGTTCCCTTAGAGGAACAGGACCCCGTTGACGAGCCCTCTTCGGACAGTCCCACAGAGGAGGTCCCTCGAAAACGTCGGTGCAAGAGGAGGCACCTGGACTCCCCTGAGTCCGTTACAACCGACACGGATTTAGATGAAGGGGAAGGTTCCCCAAGGTCACCCCCCCGAGGATGTCTCCTTCGGAGACATCATGGAAATGTTGTGTATTAGAGGGGGGTAGTCTGCCCAAAAACCTTCCGCGGATGAATCCGTGTTCCTGGATGCGTTTGAGGCAGGCCCTTCTACCTCCTGGGTGTCCCCCCCCCCCCCGGCTGACCCCCTGGTAGACCTCATTACTACCAGGGCGTGGAAGGAGCCCGACACCGTGAAGCCTATCCCGAAGCGACCCGACAAGATCCTTAGCCCCCCAGTGGATAGATTGTCTTGGGCCAAGGGAACCCCCATGGATGCCATGCTGGTGGCAGCTGCCACCAAGAGAGAACTCGCGCAGGAGAGTTCTTCGGTTCACCCGCCAGATAAGGAATATCGGGCACTGGACCGCATTGGGAAGCGGATGTTTAGTTCAGCGACCTTTTCTGTAAGAGCGCTGAACTATATGGCACATACCATCAGGCTGCAACGAGACTTAATTAAGGAATATGCTGCAGCCCCCCCCGGAGTCCATGTCGGTCGAGGACAAAAAAGTTTTCTCGACTCGTATGGCCACTCTGAAATCCATCTCTAACACGTCCATGCGTCTACTCTCCCATGCCATGGAGGGAGCCGCTAGGGCCAGCGGAGCCGGGGTCGTCTTGCGACGTCACTCCTGGCTCCGTCTTTGCGATTTCGCAGATCCCTTCAAGGCATCCTTCGCGAATGCACCCTTTGACGGATCTTTGCTATTTGGCAAGACCGTTCGCGAGACACTGGTCCAAAGCGAGAAGGATGGGAAGACGCTGTCTGCCATCGGGGTCCGCTTCTCTAATCCTGAACGATCCTTTTCTAGGAATCAGAGGGGACAAAAGAAGCTGTGGTTCTGTAAGTACCAGCAATTCCATCCGGCTTAGGACCCCTCGTCCTCTAGAGGCAGAGGAGGACAAGGAGGACGCCGGCCCAGAGGCAGAGGGGGACCGCATAACTTCGGATCCAGGGAACCCTTCCCGGATAGACCCACGCAGCAGCCCTGAGGGCTTACCCGGTTGTCCCTCTCTGGAGGCAATCGGGGGGCGGTTGTCGGAGCACCTGTCAAACTGGGAGTCCATTACGACAGATCGATGGGTGCTCCGCATCATATCCAGAGGTTATACCATCCCTTCATAAACCACCCTCCTCGACCAGACACCTCCCGATGTTCCACCTGATCGAGGGAGGCAGCAGCTTCAGAAATCCTGAAGTTGCTAGAAAAAGAGCCATCCAGCCCGTCCCCAGACTAGTCGGATCGGGTTATTACTCCCGGTTCTTTTTAGTGCCAAAAAAGACGGGGGACCTAAGACCCATTCTAGACCTCCCCGCTTTGAACCTGTTCATTCCCAAAGAAAAATTCTGGATGGTCACCCTCCAATCTATTCTCCCCCTTCTGCAGCAGAACGACTGGATGTGCTCGATAGACCTCAAGGATGCGTACTACCACATCTTGATGGACAGACGATCCAGAAGGTTTCTCCGCTTCCGGCTGGGAGCCGGTCATTACCAGTTCAGGGTTTTCCCGTTTGGCCTCACCTCAGCCCCCAGGGTGTTCACCAAGGTCATGGCAGTGGTTGCAGCCCACCTGAGACTTCAGGACATTCAGGTCTTCCCGTACCTAGACCACTGGCTCCTTACCGCCACCAACAGGCATCGGCTCTGCCTGGCAAGAGATTATGCTCTGACCCTTGCCCAGAGCTTAGGCATCTCTGTAAACCTCCAGAAATCCTCTCTTTGCCCCGTACAGGTCCTGGAGTTCATAGGGGCCAAGTTAGATACCCGCATTTCTCAAGCTATGCTAACTGTGGACAGGATAAACAGCTTGTCGTGTCCGGTGCTAATTCTTCTTCAAAGCCCGGCCCCGGAGGCGGAATTAGTTCTGAGAGCACTAGGATCTATGGCAGCAGCGATCAGTCTCGCCCTTCAGCTGGCTCTGAATGAGGATTCTGCAGTGGACCCTTCAAGTTCAGTGGTCCCTGCTACTCCATCCGTTGAATACTCCGATTCCCCTGAGCAGAGTTTGCAGGCACTCCCTTCTTTGGTGGCTCCACGCCCCAGAGCTAAAGGAAGGGAGGCCTTTTGTTGTCCCCCCCCCCCCAAGCCACGCTGACCACGGACGCTTCTCGCCTCAGGTGGGGGGGCATTGTTCGGGCAGAACCGTCCAAGGCACGTGGACTCCCCTGGAGACCGCTTTGCATATCAGTGTCCTAGAGATGAGGGCGGTGCTTCTAGCGTTGCAAGCTCTCCACAACCTTCTACCTCTGGGGACTATTGCAATCCAGACAGACAACATGTCAGTGGTCTGGTACATAAACAAGCAAGGAGGAACCAGGTCCTACCCACTTTGCCGGGAGGCTATGAGAGTGTGGGAATGGGCGATATCCACCAACTGCTTTCTGGTAGCAACGCACATTCTGGGTCGGTCCAACATTTTGGCAGACAAACTGAGCAGAGTGATTCTCACTCCGTACGAGTGGTCTCTCAATCCATCAGTTGCGAAGCAGATCTTCCGCAAATGGGGTTGGCCTTGCTGCGATCTTTTTGCTTCTCCCTTAAACACAAAATGCAGCGAGTACTTCACAATACTTCCCCCCGAAGGGGAGAATGCCAGAGACGCTCTAGTTCATGCTTGGCCATCCGGTCTACTTTGTGCCTACCCACCCCTTCCACTCATGACCAAGTTCATACAGAAAGCCCGTCAGTTGGGGAGCAAAGTTATCCTCGTAGCCCCATTCTGGCCTTGCCAGATCTGGTTCCCGTACCTGCGGTCTCGCAGTGTATCTCCGCCATGGATACTGGATCCCATTCCAGACCTGATTTCACATCCGGCGGGATTACAACTCCCGAACCTGGTGAACCTCAAGCTTGCGGCTTGGTTGCTCCAGTTCCACTGATGGCTAGGACTCCCGGTATCTCATCTCCTGTTAAGGCCATTCTAGTCGCAGCACATAAGCCGACTACTAGGAAGATTTACTACAGCAAATGGAAACGTTTCTCTGTCTGGGCTAAAGATAGAAGCCTGGATCCATTTACAGTTCCTATTCCTACTATTCTAGACTTCCTGTCTCTGATATTCCGACAAGGAGCAAGTGCTTCAACAGTTAAGGTGCAATTGGCAGCCATCTCCCATTTCCATGTGGGAGACTGACTAGGATCTTTGGCTTCTACAAAATTATGTAAAACCTTCTTACGGGGCGTTTTTCTCTTGAAGCCTCCCGTGAAAGTGGTGGTGCCTCCATGGGATTTGGTCTTAGTCTTACAAGCCTTGACAGGCCCACCCTTTGAACCCATGGCTTCGATTCCATTAAAGTTCTTGTCCTGGAAAACAGCCTTTTTGGTGGCCATTACTTCAGCCAAGAGGGTTTCAGAACTTCAAGCCTTATGTATGAAGCATCCTTATCTCATTTTTCATAAGGATAGAGTGTTCCTCAGGACTAATCCGTCGTTCTTACCTAAGGTGGCTTCGGAGTCAAATATCAATCAATCAATAAACTTACCCGTGTTCTTCCCAAACTTTCATAATAAAGGTGAATACATATTGCATAAATTGGATGTGCACAGACAACTGTGTTTCTACCTGCACAGGACTAAGGATTTTCGCAAGTTGGACAAGTTGTTCGTGTCATTTGCTAAATCGGCCATGGGTAAGGCCATTTCCAAAGTGACTGTAGCAAATTGGATTTGTCAATGCATAGTCCACGGATACTTATCTGCAGGCAAACCGGTTCCTACGGGAATTCGCGCTCACTCTACGAGGGCTGTGGCCACCTCTGCAGCCTTCTGGTCTAGGATCCCCTTTATTTTTATTTATTTATTTATTTAACATTTGTTGACCGGGAAAGTCCGACTAGGTTCCACAGAGCCTGTTTTCAGCGGAGGCCCGGGGAGAAATGCTCCAGATGCATGTCTTTGGAATGTGGGAGGAAACCGGAGTACCCGGAGGAAACCCACGCGAACACAGGGAGTACATGCAAACTCCACACAGAAGGCACCCCAGCCGAGAATCGAACCGGAGAACCTCTTGCTGTGAGGCGATAACGTTGACCGCTGCACCACTGCGCCGCCCTTGGATGACATATGCTCTGCAGCTACCTGGTCCTCTTCACATATGTTTATTTCTCATTAT